>NC_079459.1:22054551-22209551 GCF_903798145.1 Danio aesculapii | reverse complement strand
GAGCACAAAGAATCTCAGTTTGTCCTGAATGTGAACTCAAGCGGGCCGTGAGCAAGAGATACTGACCTGAAGGCCTCTGAAGACGCCATGGGTGTGAATACGGTACTGTGTGCTGCAGCTGTAGACCATGGGTGTGCTGGGGTCGCTCTCATAACCTCCTGGATGGCTGTTCGTGTTTAAAGGGGAGAATATTTAGTTATTTTCAATGTACTGATTTGTTTTGTTAACACTTTATTTATATTGCCCCTTTTTGACTTTGTGTTGACTGTCACTTTATGATTACATGTCAACTACTGGTTATTTGAGTATGTCTGCTTACTATCTGCTAACACTTTATTTTGATGGCGCACCAACAGATATTCTGACTAGTAACTTTGCAAGTAACATAGATTCTCTTAATGTATATAAACAGCCTACTAATATTTCACAAAAACTCTGATATATAGTTGATATTCATTCACAAATTTACAGAATATACAGTTACTTGTACAGTCAACAGAATTGTTAGCTTATAATCATGAAAAATAAATACTTGGGTGAGTTAGTCTAGAAATAACATAAAATTAACATATAATACTATTTTGTTTTCTCAGTGATGGGTTGCAGCTGCAAGGGCATCCGCTGCGTAAAACATATGCTGGATAAGTTGGCGGTTCATTCCGCTGTGGCGACCCCGGATTAATATACAGACTACGCCGAAAAGAAAATCAATGAATGAATGAAAACTATTTTATAAATACAAACAAGGTCAGAGAATCAGATCTTGATATTCAAAAAAATTTTGAAATATAAAACTAATAATATGAGCTTTTTGTTTGTTTTTGTGTGCTTTAAGAAGCAATTAAACTAGCTGTCTTTAAACATTTTTAGCCTTAAAGGTGCAGTAGGTGATCTGCCACAATGCTAACCGGTTAGCATAATATCTTTGAAACACAGTCCCTCCCCTGCCGTCCAAAGCCACACCTCCTGAAATCACGAAAGCGCGCAGTGGACAAACTAGACACAACACAAACTAGATTAAAGACCTATCTTTTTAGTAAAGCATACACTCAGTGCATCACTTAGCTGTATGATACATGAATGTGCCCCACGCAGGTTTATGCATCTTGTTTATATACACTATGAACAGCAGCTACGCTAATTGTTTTCTTTATTCTCTATTTCCACCTGGGGATACTCATCCCGAGGCCCTCAGACTATGTAGTCTCACTGATTCGATCCAAGACCAGCGACGAGACGATCCCAGGGTTTCCATAATCCTGGACCAGGCCGTATCCTCAGCAGCTGCTGTGGTGGTCATGGAGGAGTGGAGAGCATGAGATTGATTCCTGTGACACTTCAGGGACAGACGAGTCTTCGACCTTCTCCAGCCTCCGGCGCCTAGACTGCAGCTCTGCATAAGACGTTTGGCCATATGAGAAATGGTCGTGCCCAATTGAGCCTGGTTTCTCTCAAGGTTTTTTAATCCTTCACTTTCGCCAATTTGTGAAGTTTTTTCCTCGCCCCTGTCGCCACTGGCTTGCATGGTTCGGGATCTGTAGAGCTGCGCATCGATGGATTTGCTCTTCAGTGTTTGGACTCTCGGTAGTGATTATTAACCACACTGATTAGGGAGCGCATCACAGGTTGTCATTGTTCAAAAATGAACCAATGTAAAGTGAATATAAAACCAACTTCACTTCAGTAAAGCAGGCTAGGCGGAATAGCGCTATTTACTGATGTTTTGTTGTTAAACTAAATAAAAATCTACATGCTGTAATGCTGTAAAAGATACTTTATAAAATTGAAAAATATACACTTTCGTGCATATAACCCATTCGTAAATCAACACAATCTACAATACATCAGCTTTGCGTGACTAAAATAGTTTTAAAACATAACATTACCTGTCTAAAAGAAATACTTCAGCCATGGTGTCATCCAATTGTTGATCCAATATTGATTCAGGATTTTAAAAAGTTTTGATTCAGCATTTGTTTTTACTGCTGTCACTCTCGTGTGCATGTGAACGCATAAACGGCGGATCTGTCTGCGTGAATGGGTGCACAGATGTACAAATCTACATTTCTTGACTGACAGTTTGGGCTACTTATCAGAATAATGGGAATTGTCGGACCGACAAACTTTAATTGGATGAACATTTTTTAGTTTTATGCCTTACCCAGAATATAAAAATACATATAAATACGTTTAGATCATTCACTTTAATCATTACTATTGGAATGTGAAGAGATTTTCAACTAGCACAACAAAAAATGTTTTTCAAGACACTCACCTGCACCTATAATTTTGTTGATTTGGTAGTTAAAACGTGTGGAAAAAGAGATAATGTCCCTGCATGAAAATTGGTAGTAAATATTTAGTCAAATTTACAGACAACCCTAAAATACTACACCCAAAAAGTGTCAATTGAAATACATATACCTGTTAAAAAACAATATGGAAAATTCCTACTTATTAACACAATACATTGGGCTGTATTTTAGATTCTAGAGGTATAAAATACAACTAAGCATGTAAAAACATCAAAAAATGCTCCACCCTGAAGTAGTTGTTCACAAAACGTAATTCTACCTCATAATTTTCCCATTTACTAGTGACAGCAGATAAAGTCCTTCCTAAATCTCCCCGTGCATTATTTCACAAAGTTTGGATGACATATAGAGGGCATTGCTAGCCATAAAACACACAGAGTCATGTCTTCGTAACTCATCCTGACATTGGGGCAAATTGCTCCCCGTTTCAAAGAGCAATATTTTTGCCCCAAACATTTGAGGTAGGGCCAGTCAGAGAGATGAATGGGGAATGTATGGTCTTGCTCACTGTTGAACTTCAGCCTGAACCTCAGCGGTATGCCTTTTTTAACGTCATGCTGTAAATACACGTTTCTCAGGACAATTCTACTCCGTGTTTCACCTTTAGAGAAAAGACCACACAGTCTGGAATCTGTTTTTTGTTACCGGAGAAGTTTGTTCCCTGGCTTGAATAAAATTTTGCAAATTTTGTGTAGCGGATCATGAGGTATAAAGTTCTCTTTGTCTGTATGCAAGACTAGCCAGACGGAAAGACAGTTCAGAACAGCATCCTGCAGTAAATCTTCTCACAGTTCATTCATTCACTCAAGCCGAACCAACTTGGGCTTGTGACAGACATGGGATTTGGAGGTATGGAAAGAGCTATAGATACATTAACGGTCAAAAGTTTGGAACAATTATAAGTTTTTTTTCAAACACATTTTTTTTAATCATAGAAAAAAAAACATTTAAAGTGCACCTATTATGCTTTTTTGGATTTTACCTGAAATTTTGCAATTTAGCATTTACATTTATTCATTTAGCAGATGCTTTAATCCAAAAGAACTTACAAATTATTATAAAAAGCATATCAGACCACTAGAGAACAGCAATTTATTGATGCCATGGCAAGTCGGTTTAGCAGTATTTAAAAAATATACATACACACAAATATATAAACATATATACACACACATATATAAACACACACATATAAACATATACAGAAGTCAGAATTATTAGCCCCCCTTTTAATTTTTTTTTTTAATATATTTCCTAAATTAAGGTTAACAGAGCAAGGAAAGTGTCACAGTATGTCTGATAATATTTTTTTCTTCTGGAGAAAATCTTATTTGTTTTATTTCAGCTAGAATAGTTTTAATTTATTAATTAATTAATTAATTTTTTTTAAACCATTTTAAGGTCAACATTTTTAGCCCTCTTAAGCTATATATTTTTCGATAATCTACAGAACAAACCATCGTTATATAATAACTTGCCTAATTACCCTATCCTGCCTAGTTAACCTAATTTACCTAGTTAAGCCTTTAAATGTCACTTTAAGCTGTATAGAAGTGTCTTGAAAAATTTTGAGTAAAATATTATTTACTGTCATCATGGCAAAGATAAAATAAATCAGTTCTTAGAAATGAGTTATTAAAACTATTATGTTTAGAAATGTGTTGAAAAAAATCTTCTCTCTGTTAAACAGAAATTGGGGTAAAAAATAAACAAGGGGCTAATAATTCAGGGGGGCTAATAATTCTGACTTGAACTGTACATGTAGAGAGGAAAGAGTGCGTCTTGTATAGGCAGTTTGTCAAGCCCACACACCTGTGTGGAGCACACTCAAAATTGCACAATGTTTTCCCAGAACATGTTTATACGGAAGTGTCTGGTGCATATAGAGAGGCAAAAAAGGGTGTCTCCTATAGGTCGTTTGTCAAGTCTTTTCGGCTTAGTCCCTTTATTAATCTGGGGTTGCCACAGCAGAATGAACCGCCAACTTATCCAGCTTATGTTTTATGCAGCGGATGCCCTTCCAGCTGCAACCCATCACTGGGAAACATTTCATATATCAAGATGCACAATTAATGCCATTATTTTCTAAAGAAAGAACTTAACTATTTTATCTTAGTGACTAATATGTATAAATGTATATAATCTCATTTGTACAGTTTATATGATCAGTTTATGACAAAATGGTAGTTATTTAGGATGTGGGTGTGTATAAACATATTATATTATAAAAAATATGTAAAAGTGTACAATGTTGTTTTGTTATGAGATTTGGCTGGATAATTTATATGAAATCATAAGTATTAAGTTTCGCCCATAATCCTGCCTCTGCTGTAACACAAATTCTTACAAATTTAGCAAAACGTTAAATAGCCTGTGAGATCGGGTTGGCCAGTTTCACATGAAATCATAAAGTGTCACTTGTATAAAATTATATTTTTTATTTAAAAAAAAAAAAGCATTTAGGCTCAACCATAATCACTCATTACTCTCGGAGGTATGAAATTGTAATAGTGAAATTGGGATTGCACAA
Source organism: Danio aesculapii (assembly GCF_903798145.1). Taxonomy (NCBI): domain Eukaryota; kingdom Metazoa; phylum Chordata; class Actinopteri; order Cypriniformes; family Danionidae; genus Danio; species Danio aesculapii. The sequence continues at coordinate 22,204,706 of NC_079459.1, read as the reverse complement.
ATTCTTCTGTTCTGCATCTATCCTTATTGTTAAACACACAGACATGTAGCCCAACTACGTTTACAGAGACCAGAGTTTGATTCCTGCTTTGTGGTCCTTTGCCAATCCCACTTCCCTCTCTCTACTCCAACCTTTCTGACACATCTCTACTGTTCTTACTGCAAATCATGAAAAAGGCCAAAAATAAGAGAGATTGCACAAATTCAAACGCATATCCCTAATCCTGCCATTAAACAAACCTTTTACTGGGTGATCAGATCAAAAGAAAGCTTAAATTTGAGGTTGTTGTTGTAAAAATTCATAGCCACAAAATAAGATTGGGATATTAACTGGCCCTTTAACTGGAATCATAACCACCAGGTTGATCTTTTGTCCAAAGTTCATTATTAAAACAAAACAACCTCAACATTTCAGTGGTGTCAGCAACACAATTTAACAACCAAAGAAATAGTTGCTTATTATTTTTAGAATAGGAGTTAAAGGTTTAATTCCTTTTCAGCATTTGTGCATTGACAACCAAAATAACTACAGCGAACTACAGGACTATATGTGTACAGTATTTCTTTTTTAGAAGTGACATCACTATCTACTGGCGTGGCATGTATAATACAGCCTTATTAGTCATTTTTGCAGATCCATTGAAAAACATGGGCTATATTGTCTATATGCAAACGCAATGGGAAACTTCACATCTATGTCACCTAAATGTTCCCTAAGTTAAGCTTGAGGAGTCACATCAATGCTTCCATGGCAGCCCTCTTGGGATCGATCAGCATGTCTGATTTTTCCTCAACCAAAACCAGCCCCGTCCCTCTCATTTATCAGCACATGAATCATTCCGTCACCCAGGGCTCCTCCGATTCTTTCAGAGAGGTCAAAGCCTCCTCCCCGGCTGGCCGAATGTGACTGCGGATTCTCGCGCGGGTCCCAGAGGGAGTAGAGTCTGTCCTATTGTGCACCGATGCACTTCCACCTCCCCCCCTACATGGCTCCCTTCCTCCCGGCGGGCCGGCTCTCGGCCTGGTCAAGGCTGAGGTGCCACTGGCAGAAATATACGGCAGGATATCGTTCTCTAGCCAGACAAAACAGAGGCTAATTCTGCATGTGCACACACTACTCTCTGGCACAAACAGAGAGATGAGATGAAAGATGCAGGGGGTCATAAGAGGGAGTTTGGGAACCTGGTCTGGTTGAGGCTATAAATAAAAATGTAATTTTACTGTACTTATCTTTTTAAACAGTAAAGCACATACGTTCCTCTAAAGTTTGTGGTAAGCTGTATGTGTTTGATTCAGAAGTCATGCAGAAGACTGCAGTCGTTAAAGTGTTTGTTTTTAATTCTTTAAAACGAACCAACTCATATGAGTCATTCACTCAGGAATCAGACTATGAATGGTTGTGCTGTATGTCTTTGATTCCCTATATGACTTATAGGAGTCATTTACACAAGTCAGCTGATTCAATTATTCAGAACTGGACTATAATAGTGTTTTGCTGTTTATGAGTTTATGAGAGCAATGTGTATTGTAATCTGTGGAAACAACTTCACGATATAGGATTAAAAATGGTAATAGCATTTGCAATTCTGACTTATTTTCAACCCAGGCTCATTCTGAAAACGTACCCCGATATACATTTCTGGAGAGCACCAAATACATCCCAGGAGCTACGTTTTTTTTTTTTTTTTTCAGTTTTTGTTTTCTCAAATTAACCAGAGGCCACTGTGTATGCTTTTTCCGATCTCAAACTCCAAACACCAGAGGCCACTGTCGACCGACTGACTGACCGATCGACTGGCCCACTCTCCTCCTTCCCTAAACCCAACATATAGTGTTTTCAAAAGGACCCTTTGACCTGCCCACCCTCCATTTTCCCTAAACCCAACCAACAGTGTTTATAAAAGCAATCCAGAAAAAGAAAATACCTCAAAGCCTGTTTTTTTTACCACGTTTTCAGATGTTACCACACTCTCACCCTGAGATTTACTGGTTTATTTTATTTTTTTGGCTTCTGTTTTGTCGTACAGGTTTTCAGGAAGCGTTCTTTGTTGGAATCAAACCCCGTTGTCGCGATCAACTACTCTCTGCGTCTCAAGTACATGGCGAGCTACTGGACAAATTAGTAACAGCGGGGAAAGCCGTCCATACGGAGGTTAGTGGTCAGATGGTAAGCACGAAAAGGAACATCATCATACCACCCCATAGCATTCGTTTTAAAGACGAAATGCAGCCATACGTTCCTCTGGGTACATAATTCGCAATCTCCAGAAACACATACAGCTGCAGTCAGAATTATTAGCCCCCCTTTGAATTTTTTTCTTTTTTTAATATTTCCCAAATGATGTTTAACAGAGCAGTATTCACAGTATGTCTGATAATATTTTATTCTTCTGGAGAAAGTCTTATTAGTTTTATTTCGGCTAGAATTAAAGCAGTTTTAAATTTTTTAAATACATTTTAAGGTCAAAATTATAGGCCCCTTTAAGCTATATTTTTTTCGATAGTCTACTGAACAAACCATCGTTACACAATAACTTGCCTAATAACCTGCCTAGTTAACCTAATTAACCTAGTTAAGCCTTTAAACGTCAATTTAAGCTGTATAGAAGTGTCTTGAAAAATATCTAGTCAAATATTATTTGCTGTCATCATGACAAAGATAAATTACATCAGTTTTTAGAAATGAGTTATTAAAACTATTATGTTTAGAAATGTGTTTAAAAAAAATCCTCTCTCCGTTAAACAGAAATTTTGAGGAAAAATAAACAGGGGGGCTAACGATTCTGACTTCAACTGTATAGCTACATTTTCTGAATGAGCCTATGTTACAAATTTTCTTGTAATTCCTCATCTCAATTCTAAATTTTCTTACAATTTATTATCTTTTTCTTGCAATTCTGTCTTCTTTTATTGCTATTTCGAGTTTATATCCAACAATTCTGACTTTTCTCACAATTTATTTATTTCCTTTAAATTCTAAACTGTTTTTATCTCATATTTCCCAAGTTCCTTCATCAAAAAGGACGTTTTATTCTGATATCCAGCTTGTAACTAAAACATATTTCCCCTCTCCTTTTTCATTGGGATCTGGCTAGTTTTCAGAAGTTTGCAAGGAATTAGAATTCACTTTTCCAAAATCCATGGCAATGCACCATAGCATTGTGGTTTGCACACATAATCCAACTCCAATTCAGATGCATTATCAGACCCTCAAAATGATTCCCAATTTATAGTTCCAGTATAACCACCAGCTCGAATGTGTGCTTATTTAAATCTCAGAAGAATTTCCTACAAGACAGAAGCGGGTCACATTGACCTACCTCTTTATAGTGGACGCCAGAGAGTTGACAGGATTCCACCCCATGCACTCCAACTGTGACGCCATTTGATATAAATTATCGCTGCTGGGATTGAAAACAACAAAAACACTTTTTAAGAACACATGCATGTACAGTATTTTACAGTATATTAAAAAGCAGCAACCACTGTCAAATGTAAAGAATGTGTGTTTGAAAAATAGCACAGGATCCGGGGTAACAGGGAATGAATGTGTCATATGCGTGCACACACAAAAAAAAGGGGGTAACCAAACCAGCGGGGCGATCGGTTAATCAGGTCATCGCTCTGACCAAAAACCTGCCATATGTTATTAAAAGCCTGTCCAGAGGGCCATCAGTTACCCTGCCAGGTGCTCACCCAAACACATAGTTTGGATTTATCTACAGCAACTCTGACATCATAGTGTTTCATCATCGTATTTTTGTATCAACTGGTACTACCTAGTACTGCGCTTGCTTCACGGCCCATGGAACGAAACAGTATTTCAGCATCGAGAGAGGGGTTTTTAATGGAGAAAATTCTGACTAAAGAAGCAAATTATACTACAGTAGATGACAAGTTTATTTATTTTTTTGACATGTTTCATGAGTATTTTAAGTTAAAGTTGGTTTAATTACACTAAAATACTGTTTAAGGCAAACTGTAAATGTTAAAATGCTGTTTTCTAAACTTTAATCTCATGATGTACAACAAACTGCATTATTTTAATCACTTTCTGTTTTCTGTGTGAAGCCATTTGCTGATTCATTACTATATGTAATATTCATTACAATATACTCTGCACAAGATGTTTGGCCAGCGGAGAAATTAAAATGATCGTGCCCAACTGAGTCTGGTTTCTCTCAAGGTTTTTTTTCTTCACTTTCGCCAATTAGTGAAGTTTTTTTTCCCTCTGCGCTGTCGCCACTGGCTTGCATGGTTCGGGATCCATAGAGCTGCGCATCGTTGGAACTGCTCTTCAGTGTTTGGACTCTCAGTGGTGATTATTAACCACACTGAACTGAGCTAAACTGAACTGAACTTAAACACTACAAACCGAACTACACTGTTCCTATTTACTATGACCTTTTATGTGAAGCTGCTTTGACACAATTTACATTGTATAAGCGCTATACAAATAAAGGTGAATTGAATATACCATAACTATATAAAACCTAAGACCACAAATCATTAAATCAGCTGTGAAAATAGTTTTATACAGATTTGCAGCTCAAATAAAACAGAAGAATGAATTAAAAGTGTTTTTTATGATGGAGCCAAGCCCTGCGATTAAAAATATCCACTCTTTTAAACATATAGCCACAAGAACATAATATTACTCCTTAAAATGCAAAAATTAATTACTAATCAGCGAAATTATACGTCCAAGGCACTCTTTATTAACATGGCTAATCCATAAAACTGCCCCTACATATTTTGCAAAACGCTTGCCTTCATCAGGGTAACCTTGAAGACAAGTGTTTGCTGAAATGCGAAGATGCAGTTTTATGGAATAGCCATGTTAATAAAGGCTTTTAAAATAATTTTTTGCCTTGGATTTATAATTTCACTGTTTATCTTTATGAATCGCTTACCCAAAGAGCACCGACACATTAATTACTCCTGAAGCACTTTTTGTTTGATTTAAGATGAATTACTAATCTTTTTGGTTGTAACGACATATCAAGTTGGACCTTAATAAAAAGAGTTATTGTATACTTTTATAAGATTAACCTGGATTTAGTCACACTTTTCAATAACGTCCCATTAGTTAATGTTAGTTGATATATTTATGTCTAACATGGACTTACAGTAGAATGAACAACACTTGTACAGCATTTATTACTACACTACACTGTTAACCCTTGCTGTAGATTATGCTGTTAGTATCTCTAAAATAGCAAGTGTCTTGCTGTAGAAAGGAAACAGTATTTTACTGTAAAAAAATTAGTAGGATTTGTATGAAATTGTGTAGTTCACAAAATAAATTGCAGTAATTTACTTATACACAACTGTTATTTACACTTTTATAAAATTACCCTGTAATATTTTGGCCACACATTTAAATAAAGTTCTTTTAGTTAATGTTAGGTGATATTATTATCTAAAATGGACTTGCAGTAGATTGAATAACACTTGTATAGCATTTATTACTACACTGTTGACACTTGCTGTAGATTATGCGGTAAATAACTCTAAAATAGCCAGTGTTTTGCTGTAATTAAAGGAAACAGTATTTACTGTAAAAAAAAAAAGTAGGATTTGTATGAAATTGTGTAGTTCACAGAATAAATAGCAGTAATTTACTTATACACATCTGTTATTTACACTTTTATAAGATTACCCTGTAATATTTTGGCCACACATTTTAATAAAGTTCCTTTAGTTAATGTTAGTTGATATTATTATATCTAACATGGACTTACAGTAGAATGAATAACACTTGTATAGCATTTATTACTACACTGTTAACCCTTGCTGTAGATTATGCGGTAAACAACTCTAAAATAGCCAGTGTTTTGCTGTAATTAAAGGAAACAGTATTTACTGGTAAAAAGAGTAGGATTTGTATGAAGTTGTGTATTCACAGAATAAATTGCAGTAATTTACCTTATTACAGATAGTAACTGTGACAATAATTGGTAAATTACTGTTCAACAGTTGCTAACGTTAACAAAGATGAATAAATAAATGTATTGTTCTCTGTTTATTCATGTTAGTAAACAAATCTTCATCTACTGTAAACTTATTGTAAAGTGTGACCAATATTTCCTTGTTAAAGATCCAATCGTCTGGTCACAGATGATAATATCAGCTCTGGCAGCTCATGTAAACATGCGTCTGGATTTTTGTTTTTCACTTTTGATGCAGCAGAGATGCAGGAAGCCTGTAGATTGTGAACAGTTTACACTCCATCTGCCTTTGAGATTAACAACAACTTAATGCTGCTTTAAAAATCTGCTCGTTTTTTTTATATTCCATTCACATCGCGCTACCTAAAAACCAGAGGCCCTGTGTAAATACAGGGCTGTGGGTACCAGGCGTTTGATTCGAAAAGCAGCACAGTGTCGGGATTTGAGGATTCGCAGCCGCCCCGATAGGAGACTGTTTATTACAGGCAAAGGGAAAACGCAGTCGGAGTCCTCTTATCATCCCAAATTCTGTTATTTTGAATCTTTATGTTCCCTCTGCGCTGGAAAAACAACATGGCGAAAGCATGCGAGGAATGCGAGATGATTTCAGGGCTGTAAGTTTGTATGAAGTTGCGAAGGGAATTCCAGTAAGAAACGGTGAAGCACTTATCAGAATGAAGGAATTCAGAGCTGCTCTGGAAGTGCAAACGGATGGTGGATTTAAGCGTGGTTTTGGCATTGGGTGCACTGCTTTTTTGGCGCTTGACCTTTATTAAGCATGACAAAAGCCAGTTTTGATTTAGTAATGGTGTGTCAAAGCAAATGGAATCAGTTTTGGGATTTTTAACAACTGTAAGAGATTAGGGGTGGGTTTAACCCCATATTGGGAAATTTGGTCCATTTTGACCAAGAATTGATTTCCAGTTTTTAGTTTTTAGTAAGAAATTGAAAGTTTGCAAATGTTTTAAGGTCTTTTTTTGCAGATTATTCTTATTCTTATTTATTATTTGTAAGTGTTGAGTGTTCAGGTCATGTTCGACGGTGTTAGCTGTCAAAAATTCTGTTAGTAAAACTATCTATTGAATATATTTGCTAATGAAATAAATTTATTGTGTGGCTTTATTGTGTGGGGACTGATTAAATAACAAAAATAAAATATATATGATTAAATATGGTATTTTTATAAAATAATAATAATAATAATAATAATAATAATAATAATACTCTTTAATAATGATGTCACTATCATTTTAAAATATAATCAGGGTACACGTACACATTTTTCATAATGTTTCATGTCTGTGTATACATAATAAATAAAAAGAAAAATGCATGTTTTTTGAATACAGTCTATAGTAAAATACATGACAACCTATGTAATTTATAATACTTACTTACTCCCAGGGCCGTTTATATTGAGGTTGATATTTAGCCACACCATGTTGGTGTTTCGTAACTTTTTACGAGGTGGGTCCTTAGCCCAACGCTCAACCCCCAACCTGGAGGACCATGCAATTTATATAATACAAAATAAAATTTAGTTAGATAATGTTTACACTATACTCAGCTACAATTATTTGAGAGCGTTTGATTGGCCAATCACATAAAAGAAGTAAAGAGGCTGTGACTAGCTAACTCTACCCTTAAGCATAATTTATACACAAAATAACAGAATAACTATGATGAAAACTACAGAAACAAACAACAGAACTAAATGCTTTGTAGAATTAATTCAATTTATATTGAAAAATAGTCAAATATTGATATTTGTTAAACAAATTTCCATGAATTTCCTAGAAAATGGCATGTCAAAATTCCAAGACTTTTACAGGTTTTTCAATACAGTATGAACCAGTAGAATTGTAGAATTACTGAACAACATTACAACCAATATTTCACAACATTACTATATTATTATTACATTGATATATTTTGTTAACAAAAACATTTTTAATAGCATTATTTAAGCTTAAGAAATTAACTGAATTTGAATGACCTTTTAGATTTAAACAGTGGTGTATATTTTGATTTTTTTTTCTTTTTGAAATCCCTGTAGAAAGTTTACTCAAACATCCTGTACGAACCAGTTTTCCTCCTTTTCCTCCTTTTCTTGTTACCGAACTTCCTCTACGTGTTCAATGGCAGCGTGACTTTTTGGATCGACCACAACAACAGATTTTGACGTGTTTCTGATTGTTGCGCAGGCCTGCTTAGTTGAACTTCCTGTGTCCTGACAAACTATCAGTCGTACCGTCTGCAGCCTGTCTAGATGAATTGAGCGCATGGATTTTTTTCATACTGGAATATCTCATTTCCTCCATATCTATTGCATTTCGAGTAGTCTGTTTTTGGGCTAGGGAAAACATGTAGAAGCATTTGTGTAGCCTAAAAACTATTTTGGACGGTTGTTATGTTCAGTTTGATTATGCTGGAAATAACTGAATAGAGTGTAATATATTTCAGTTTGTTCTAAAATGTTTTGGTTTGATACTTATTTGGTTTGTTCCACTTGTTCCAATGTGTGATTATTTTTATTGATTTGTAGTTTCTCATTTCAGATTAATTAGATTTCAAATATTGATACAATCAATTATATAAAGTTTTTTTAATATGTAGATTTTTGGTTTCGGTTTTTGGCTAAGCACATCCTGAATTTACGATTTTGTTTTTGGCACAGAATTTTAATTTCAGTGGTTGTTAGTGTGCTAGTGGATGATAATGATGATTTTTATGTTTTGTAGCGAGAGAGAGAGAGAGAATGTGTGATGAACATGCTTAAGAAGACCTTAAGATTATGGATGGACGATATCTAATAGTTTGGAATTTACCGATAAAAGTTCTGTCATGACAATGCTGCATCCCAATGCACCTATTTATACTTCACCCTAAAAGTAGGTACTGTTTTCGTGAATAAAAAGTATGTACTTTTAAGTGTGTAACAGACAAACAACTTCATTATTAAGGGTGCATATCCACCATTTTTTTTCAAGCGCCGAGTATTGTTTTATATTTATTATTGTTAATGGAAGTACTTGAGAGGCGCTGACCAACCATATTTACGTAACGCACTCAGCGTTTTTTTTTTTTTTTACTTCGACAGTTGGAGAAATCCTCACTTTTTTGGAAGAATTCTTCGATGGACACATGCCATAATGGATTGTTCCATTGCATAGTTACCTGCCCTGAGAATTATCTCATCACATCCTCCACTTTTCTTTTGTATTAGAGATGCAGCAAGTCTGTTTACGGGTCCTACATGCAAACAAAATCTACTAAGGTGTTTGCATAATTGTGCATTCCAAAGACAAAGTCTGTGTGAAAAAATATTACATTATTTATATTGCTAGCGCAAGATTGTTATAATTTAGGTGAACAAATAATCCATGCATGTTAATCCACTAAAATATAAATGTTTGTTTTGGTAATTTATCAATCAAAGTCTGATCATTTGCTTCCACGTTTGGTAGGGTTGTTGCAATACCATTAATTAATTTTTACAATACTATACCAGCTGAAGTAACACGATACCAAGTAGTATTGGGATACTGTAATTCATAACTCAAATTATAAAGTAAGTTGTTAGAAATACTATATTTTATGTTATAATAAGCCTACTTGAAGTTAATTCATAATTCCCTTAAGATCAAAAACTATTATTTGCACCTCGCTTCACCTAAAATGTATTTATTCTTTTTGTTTATTTAGTAGATAACTGACCAACAAAAATACATTAAAATAAAGAGACAAATTATACAGAAGGAAATTTGTTACAAAAGAGTATTTTTTCCAACAAAATTAGCCTATATGAAGTGGTCAAATAATTTTCAATGTTTCCTGATGCTATTTTGGGTTTTTCATCTATATTTCAGTTTTATCAGGTAACAATTCAAAGTATTTCAAAATTCACTTTGTGAAAGATTGTCGCGGTTGTTATAGCTACTAAATCATATTAAAAGGAACAGAAATGAACCGATTCAGATGTGCGCTCGAACTGTGTTAGAAGTGTTAGAAAACATGCAATAGGCTACCATAAAGGTGTGAATTCTACACAGTTTTGCAACCTTAAAGTGCTCCACGGGCTATTAAAGTAAAATGGTCTATTGTTGCACAAACGTGGTAGCATTTTAGTGACTTTTTCACATGCAATATTATCTATTGTAGATAAACCATTAATGATGAGACTACCGTATTCAAACTACAGTGGCACCGCCAGCATTTTGGAGCCCTAGTATTGCTGTACTAACATAGTACCGGTAAATCTACTACCCTAACGTTTGGAGTCGTGATCAGTTTGATGATTTCAGCCATAATATTGTTAACCACGCTCCTCTTACCGTTAGTTTGATATGGACCCTTTTCACATTTCCGGGTTGTGTAAGTCATCATAGTTGAGTAAACTTAAAGCGCAGTGAATGGGAGAATACATCAAATATATTTTTTACAATCCTATTACCTGAAAAAAAAACCACTATGGTGTTATCAAGACTTTCAGAAAAAGGCCAAAAATTGTGTGCGACTGATAACGGCAGCCAGAAGAGAGAAAAACATAAACGCTGCATTAGAAACGCTTCGCATAAGCGGTAATTCATTTTTTGTAATTTGATGCACAGATGATATAATACATACTTAAATACATAAATATACACGTGTTCTTTTAAAAATCTAAATATTAAAAAGTTCCAAGGATTTAAGATGATGATGAAGTCTTTTGAAGAGAGTCTATTAGGGAATTTGTGCAAAAAGAAAGGCTCTCACCCTACTCAATATTCCATTTCAGTTGAAAGTACACTTACTGAGAAAAAAGTCTCAGCAAGTTCCAGTTCACGTGAACTTTAATGACGTCTTGATAAACGTTTGCAATGCTGTTTTCAATCAGGGTAAACGTGGATAACATGAATAATATTTTTCATCAGGTTAGATATTAATCATTCAAACCCCTTTACATAAAACTATGCACAAATTAGTTCTGCTTGTTCAAACTAATTATTTAAAATGAGCCGAATCAACAAAATTCTTACGTTTTTTGGGGGGACAACTTAATTGTTTTATGTTCAATCCACTTAAATTTGTAAACTTAATCAATTTGTTTTGAGACAAGATGAAGAAATTGTGTGGAACTCACCATTTTTTACTGTGATCCGTGTGACTTTGGAATACTTATTTAATTATATGAATCGGGACACAATAATGGACACAATAATTCTTTTTTTTTTTCTTTTTTTGAAAGGTAATTTTTTTTTGAAAGTTTTTTACTTCATAGATATTACCACAATAAATACCAATATTCATTTTTATTTTAGGTCATATTGGAAAAATCAAGTTGAGATGTTATTTGTGTGTTGTATGATGATGATGTTTATAATAGTGATGATGGTGTTGATGATCTACCTGTTGTATGGGTTTCTCAGCAGCAGAGCTTGACTTCCTGTGCAGCTGTCAGAAGGAGTGTGACAACCGTACACCGGAGGAGGAACAGGATACTGCTGATCACCTGAAAGACACAGAACAGGTCTGACTTAGAGATCACATCTTGTATATGAGCTACTGAGATTCTGAGATTTTGTAACAATTTCGTATTGGCCACATATAATAATATACAGTTGAAGTCAGATTTATTAGCCTCCCTAAATTATTAGCCCCTGTTTATTTTTTGCCCAATTTCTGTTTAACAGAGAGAAGATTTTTTTCAACATATTTCTAAACATAATAGTTTTAATAACTCATTTCTAATAACTGATTTATTTTATCTTTGTCATGATGACAGTAAATAATATTTGACTAGATATTTTTCAAGACACTTTTATACAGCTTAAAGTGACATTTAAAGGCTTAACTAGGTTCATTAGGTTAACTAGGCAGGTTAGGGTAAATAGGCAAGTTATTGTATAACAATAGTTTGTTCTGTAGACTATCAGAAAAAAAAATTGCTTAAAGTTGCTAATAATTTTGACTTTAAAATGGATTAAAAAAAATTAAAAACTGCTTTTATTCTAGCCGAAATAAAACAAGACTTTCTCCAGAAGAAAAAAATATTATCAGACATACTGTGAAAATTTCCTTTGTTAAACATCATTTGGGAAATATTTAAAAAGGAGAAAACAATTCAAAGGGGGGCTAATAATTCTGACTTCAACTGTATATTATATTATAACCAATGTTATATTAACAATTATTAATAATTGTATTATTAAAAATAAACAGTTTTGTGTCTTTGGTCACTTTTTACAATAGGGTTTCATTAGTTAATGTTAGTGATAATGAACAATACTTGGACTCTATAAACTATACAGTTCAACATTTACTAATGCATTATTAAAATCCAAATTCTTGCTTGTTAACATTATTTAATGTACTGAGTTAACTTTTTACCATTAACTAACATTCACAAGAGATGAATAAATACTGTAATAAATGTATTGTTCATTGTTTGTAAGTTGGTTGTAAAGTGTGACCCTTATTTTTTTACTAATGACTTGAAATTAATATAAAACTATAAAAACCTTTGTAAAATAACTTTTATTATTTCTAACTATTATTATTATTGTTACTATTATTATTATTTATTTATTTGTTTATTTCTATAGTTTTTTATAAATAAAAGTATTAATATAGGCATTAAACGTTTTAGAAATTTTGTCATTTAAAAATATTATTAATTATGTTAAATATTTTTTTTTATATATTTATTTTTGTCATCTTATGGTTTAAAAAGTTCATATAATAAAAATTACCATAACTACAACTAAAACAAAAATAATTTAAGCTGTGCAGACCTATTTTAGCAACAAGAAAACTAATAAATAATTACCCAAAAGAATGACAAAAACTTTAATTAATAAAAAAATTATTATAATAATAAATAAATAAATATACATATATATATAAATAAATCCACTTTAAAGTTGTTAATAACTTGGGTAAGTTGTTAATAACTTTGGGAAAGTTGTTTTGATTTTGTTGTTTTGAAAAATGTCAAATAATTAGTACAATACAGTACAAAAAACCTTATCCATTCCACCTTGCGCAACACCACTGATATTTACTTTCCTTTTTAATAATTCTCTGAAGTTTAATTACCAGGAATGAACATTTGTGCTCTCTGTTTGTCTTGAGTCCCTCATGGAGAATCTCCATGGCTGGATGCTCAGCGTATCATAACTTTGAGACGCCTGATCGAACATGTGTGCCGAAGAGCGTCTTACAAAGGCAATATGAGCGCGAGGGAGGCTTATGAAGACGCAGCCGAGTACACTTAACAGTTATCAAAACACCAGCCTGACTTTCTTCGAAACCATAAAACACGCAGACCTTTCGCTCTCGCGGTTTCAAAGAGCAAACTGAGGAATCGTTGCTTCGGTTCATCCGGCCTCTTTATTGTGAATGTGTCCCATGGTGTTTCAGAGGAATCTCACATTGCAGAGGCACAGCGAACACCAAGTCGTCCAGTTAGGAATTTTATGGTAATATATAAGAAAATTAAGCTTAATTCATGTTTATGCTTATATCTTTTTTAAGATACCAAAATTGAATAATAAATATATAATAATGTATTAAGATATCATAATAAATTGTATTTAAATCTCAAATATCACAAAGAAAATATTTAAATGTATATAAAACTTACATTTTAAAGTGCACAACCAAAATGTATACAAAATGTACAAATTGATCATTAAATATACAATATTGTGTTAAGATATCATAATAAATTGTATTTAAATCTAAAATAAAAAAAATAAATATTCAAATGTATATAAAACTTAAATTTGCATGAAATCAAAATGTATACAAAATTACAATGTTTATTTTGCTAGTGCACATTTTTAGTGTTCTAATCTGTACAAGTTAATCCACTAAAAAAACTGTTTGTTTTAGTAATCTTTAATCAAAATCTTCAATCTTTATTGACATCAGTTTGACAGCTTGGGTAAAATATGCTTAGCCACACCCCTCGCACAGTTAGCTTGCTTTGAGTGAAAGATATGAGGAAGAGCTCAAAAACAAAACCCCACTGAAACTAAATCAATATTTAGTTTCAGTTGGAAATATGTCATCTTACTGAAATAAACGTCTGCAGCAACCTCTGGTGCATTCAGACTTTAATATGAATTAAAGTGGACATATTATGCCCCTTTTTACAAGATGTAAAATAAGTCTCTGATGTCCCTAGCGTGTGTATAAAGTTTCAGCTTAAAATACCCCACAATTAATGTTTATAACCCTTTGAACTCTTTGGCTTTGATCCTGTGTCGTTTTGGTGAATGTTGCTTTAAATTCAAATGAGCTGTCGCCTCACAGCAAGTTGATCGCTGGTTCCTCCGGGTGCTCCGGTTTCCCCCACAGTCCAAAGACATGTGGTACAGGTGAATTGGGTAAGATAAATTGTGCGTAGTGTATGAGTATGTATGGATGTTTCCCAGAGATGGGTTGCAGCTGGAAGGGCATGTGCTGCGTAAAACATGTGCTGGATAAGTTGGCGGTTCATTCCGCTGTGGTGACCCCAGATTAATAAAGAGACTAAGCCGACAAGAAAATGAATGAATGAATAAAATGAAACATAAAAATAATTTATTTGTTTGTAGTAAAAACTAAATTCTATATAAATAAATAACTATATTCATTTTCTTTTCAGCTTAGTCCCTTTATTAATCTGGGGTTGCCACAGCCGAAACAACCGCCAACTAGTGCAATAGTGCATGTCTTTGGACTTGTGGGGGAAACTGGAGCACCCGGAGGAAACCCACACAAACACTGGGAGAACATGCAAACTCCACACAGAAACGCTAACTGGCCCAGCCGAGGCTCGAACCAGCGACCTTCTTGCTGTAAGGCGAATGTGCTAATCAATGCATATATATATATATATATATATATATATATATATATATATATATATATATATATATATATATATATATATCATACAAATAAACATTTAAATAAAATACCAATAAAATTAATAATAATACATTTATTTTTATTATTATTTTTTTTTTTTATAAGATTGATTATTTATTTATTTATTTATTAATTAATTAATTTATTTATTTATTTATTTATTATGTCTTTTTTTAATTTATATGGCCTCTTTATTGTGAATGTGTCCCATGGTATTTGGGAGGAATCTCACATTACAAAGGCACATCGAACACCCAATCATCCAGTTAGCTGTTTGCTGAGTTTAACATTATGAAGAGAGAGAGAGAGAGAGAGAGAGAGAGAGAGAGAGAGAGAGAGAGAGAGAGAGAGAGAGAGAGAGAGAGAGAGAGAGCGAGAGAAAGAGAGAGAGAGAGAGAGAGAGAGAGAGAGAGAGAGAGAGAGAGAGAGAGAGAGAGAGAGAGAGCGTTTGAGCTGATTTACTGTGATGCTTTGTGCAATTTGGCCCCTGAATGACATTACAGAGATCGCTGCGTAAGTTCATAGAGCAAGGGCGAATGTTTGGAGATTGGGAGCTGTTTTCAGTGCATGCGTTTAAATAAATATAATAAAGTGTGATTTAGCGTGTGGTGTGTTTGTGTTTACCCATGTTGCTCTGCTGTGTGATTGAGTCCTCGTGTTTGAAGGAGTGGTTGGGGAACTGCGGGGTGTGGTGTGAAGGCGTGTGGCCGTAGTTTGAGGCGCCGTCAAAAGCAACCGTGCCGTAACCTGGAAAAGATCATAAAAAAATCAAGTCAGAAACATGTTATTCAATTAAGAAAAATCTATCTATCTATGCTGTAAAAATGTTGGGTTCCACACAATCAATTAGTGTTGGGAAAAGATGACGAAATTAAGTTGATTTATTAGTTTTTGCAAATTTAAGTGGATTAAACATAAAACAATAAGTTGTCACAAAAGCCCCTTAAGAATTGTGTTGTTTCAGCTTATTTTTTATGACAAACAGAAAAGTCTATCTATCTATCTATCTATCTATCTATCTATCTATCTATCTATCTATCTATCTATCTATCTATCTATCTATCTATCTATCTATCTATCTATCTATCTGTCTGTCTGTCTGTCTATCTATCTATCTATCTATCTATCTATCTATCTATCTATCTATCTATCTATCTATCTATCTATCTATCTATCTATCTATCGATCTATCTATCTATCTATCTATCTATCTATCTATCTATCTATCTATCTATCTATCTATCTATCTATCTATCTATCTATCTATCTATCAGATAAATTGCAAATATCAATTTTAAAATGAATTAATAATGACTTTTATATATTAAATTGGAACCATTTTTACTATTGGAAGTAAAAAGATCCTATTGGAACTATTGAATTGCCACATATTTTCAGAAAATATAATAGAAAACATTCATAAGTAATAATTTAAATATTTAAAAATATCTCTATATTTTAAACATGCATCTTGTATATTTGTTTTCAGAAAATGTTGAACTGCCAAATTATTCTATATTTATATTTCTCAACTGAACATACTTGAGGTAAAAATATTTCATATATAGAGACATATTTAACATTTTTATTTTTGAAAATTGTAGAATTTAAAGATTCCATAAACATCTTTTTTTTTTTCAAATGATATAAAGATATAAAATGTTGCTTAATTTTGTAAATTGTATATATTTTCAATTGCTATGAAAAAATACTGTAAATAGTAAATAGCTGAAAATATTTGTACATTGTTTAAAAAAATTTTTTTAATTGTTTTGCATTTTGTGATTTGTTATGTTTTTGGATATGGACTAAGTCTGAAATAAAGGGAATAATAATAACAATAAAAAGTTGGTATATTTTGTATTAACATACAAAAATACATAAGAAACAATAAACATTTTATAAATATTTTTATATTTTAAACATGCATCCTGTATATTTGTTTTCAGAAAGTGTTGAACTGCCAAATTATTCTATATTTATATTTCTCAACTGAACATACTTGAGGTAAAAATATTTCATATAAAGAGACATATTTAACATTTTTAATTTTAGAAATTATAGAATTTACAGATCCCATACACATACAATTATATAAATCCCATACA
The DNA here is from genome assembly GCF_903798145.1 of Danio aesculapii. Lineage (NCBI taxonomy): Eukaryota > Metazoa > Chordata > Actinopteri > Cypriniformes > Danionidae > Danio > Danio aesculapii. The sequence continues at coordinate 22,187,750 of NC_079459.1, read as the reverse complement.
ATTATACAAAGATATAAATAATATTGACAATATTTACATCTAAAACATTTTGCTTAATTTTGTCAATTGTAAATATTTTCAGTTGCTATGACAATTACAGTAAATAGATGAAAATATTTGTACATTGTTTTACAAAATTGTTTATTTTTTTGTATTTTGTGATGTTATGTTTTTAGATATGGACTAAGAGTCTTAAATAAATGTAATAATAAATGTAATAATAATAATAATATTAAAGTTGATATATTTTGTATTAACATACAAAAAATACATAAGAAATAATTTAAATGTTTAAAAATATATATTTTTTAATTTTACATTTTAAATATGCATGTAAGTTTATTTAAAATTTTATTTGTGTTTTCTGTCCGAAATTAAATTAAAGGAATATCAAATTTGAAATTATTAATCTGTAATTTTTAGATTTACATATTTTATTAAATATAAATGTTGTAAACATTTTTGTAATATATTTGAGATATATTCGTTTTTTTTCGTTTCAATTTCAACAAGTTGATTTTTTTTTAATCAATCAGTTTATTAGTATTTTTAAAAATGTCAACAGTGTACTTAATGTATTTAGTAGTTTTCATTTTAGTAAATCAAGTTAAAATAAATACATAAGAAATAAAAAATACATAAAATACATAAAAAATACATAATAATACATTAAAAAAAACATAAATACAAAAATAAACATTTCAGTTTTACAGCTTAGTTAGCTATAATGGCCCCAGATATTACAGTTTTAGTTTTAATTATTCTACGAACTTCAACTTCAAAACTACAACAGAACTTAAACAACTTAACTACAGTATATAGAGGAGAAATAAAAGCAGTGTGTATCAGCAGTTAATAGGCAGATCCACACACACACACAGCTCTGGTCTGCAGATAACAGTAATATTGCTGATCATCTCTGTGTTTGCCGGCGGGGGTGAAACAGACCCGCTGTGAGGAAAACAAACGCTGCCTGTAACCTCAGGTCACACAGAGCATCGTAAATCATGCTCTCTTCATTAATTACCAGCCAAACACTTTCACCTCAGACAGAGAGAAACTCATTAAAGATGACCATTTATTCTCCAGTCCACTGGCAAGAGTGGCACTGCCCACAACTGACTGCAACTTTAGATGTCTAAGATGTCCAGAATGCGTTAAAAAGTGGCAGAGCTTCAGATGTTTAGGGGAGTGATAATTTTTTTTTATATCATTGTCGTTTTTGCTTATAGTTGATGGCAATTTTTTAATAAATAAGTTGAAGCTCATACAAAATATATTCAACTATGTCCTTTTACAACTGGTATAGTACTTTTTTATTTTTATTTATACCAGATAACAAATAAGATCTTCTCAAAGTCATTCTTATGACTTTAGGTTATGACTGTCTTATGACATGGGTTATGACATCTCTTTCTTATGACTATCATGTTATTTTATATTTAAAATGTGTTCATATTTATAACTTTCTCATCTTTCATGTGTTTGAAAATATGTTTGACAATGTTTTATTAATTGTTTTTGGCATGTTTGTTGTAGGGGAAATGAGCTATTTATGAATAAAATGAATTATTAATATTATTATTATTATTATTGTTATTATTATTATTAGGTAGAATTATAATTACTGATTATTTTATTTTGTTACTATAGTTATTATGAATTATTGAGGATTAAATGTTGCAAAATCATTCATGGATAACACAATAAATGAAAAATTGTATTAAAACTATTATAGGTCAGAATATAAATAATTAATTTCAAACAGGTTTTTGAATTTATACCAGATAGCAAATAATTAGATATGATTTCTGATGTCTAATATCTAAATGTTAAAAAAAGGAAAACAGTTATAAAGAAGGTTTTTTCTTTACACAATAAAAAAAAATTTAAATAAAATAATAATAATAATAATATAATTAATACACTCAAAATATTATTTTTGCTGCTTGTTCAAACTACTTATTTAAAATGAGCTATATCAACATAATTCTTAAGGTTAACTTAACTGTTTTACATTCAATTCGCTTGAATTTGTACAAATGTTTAAGTTAATGTAATCGATACGTGTTGGAACAACATAAAGGTATTGTGTGGAACCCAGGATTTTTTTTATAGTATACAAAGTAGCAAATAAGAATATCAAGTATTTCTCGCCTTTGAAGTCAATAAATTTGAAATGGACTAAAATTGCAGTTGTAATATTATTATTACTATTATTATTACTGTTTTTGAAGGCTAAACATTACAAAAGGCTGCTTATTGTACATTAAATCGATGCAAAACATGTTCTTTAAAACAATAATAATTACAATTATGCATACTTTTTATACCAAATGGGAAATATATACAGTTATATATAGTTCTCCTAAATATCTGGTCATTTTCAAGGCTTTCATTCATAAATGGGTGAAGAAAGTTTATCCAACACTCGTCAAATATATATATATATATATAAATAAAAAATAAGTAAAAAATCTTCCCTCTGTTAAACAGAAATTAGAGAAAAAAATTAGGGGGGCTAATAATTCCGATTTCAACTGTATATGTAAAGTGACTAATAGTGAATTAAAAATGCAGGTCTTGCAAGCGACAGAGAAATTATGAAATATTAATATTACATTTCTCTATATGAGTCTCTATACTTTACCATTACTTTATTTAAATATAATTTTACAATTAGCTAAATCAATAGACATTTACCATACTTTATTATTATTATTTTGTTTTATAAAAGTCTCCAGTGCTATGATTAATGAAGAAATTTTCAAGCAGGTATTTCTGTACTGTATACACACATGTAACTTTCTGAAATTTGAGCAGGTTTCTTTTCAATCAGCATATCCTCATTTTCTATCATTATTTCAGTTGTTCAAACATTGAAGGCAAATGCAGTTTGTTCATCTTAGATTTGTCATCAAATTTGTCATCCAGAATAGGGAGGGGAAAAAAAAACATTTTTGCCTTACACAAATGCTTTATCGTCCCACAAAGTGTGTAATGAGCGCATGCATTAAAGGCCAGCATGATGAGCTGTTTGGAGCATATCTGTACAATAACCGGGAAGTGTTATGACAAATACAGCAGCACTGAGATACATAATTACTCACAGCAGACAAATATGTGTGAGGCGACGGCCCTCGTGATGGATTAATCACATAATACATTTACTCATTTACTGTTGAAACAAGCACACACAAAACACAACACTGTCCAATAAAACATCTCTGCATTATAGAAGCTGCTTACATCATAATTTGATGAGAAATTAAAGTGAATTATATAGATCAACTTTATTATAAATTACTAGTTTATTACAATTAGTTTATAATACAATTAATAATTTCATTTTCATACATTTTCATAAATAGTTCAATTTGTTGCCAAAGGTCTGCTGATTTAAATGAGGGTTTTAAATAATTAATTTGTGTAAATTTGTTATAATTAATTCAAAATGTGTTTGGTAAGACATTACATGCACTTACTATAGTAATAATAGTTATTAATTATGTGAAGTTACATGCAGTACGCCTAAACTGAAGCCTGATCCGACACTGTAAAATAATGCTGGGGTCCACACTATCGATTTGTGTTGGTATGAAGGGATTAGGTTAATTTATTAGTTTTTGCTAATTTAGGTGGATTGGACATAAAACAGTTAAGTTGAGCCAAAAACACTCAAGAATTGTGTTGTTTCAGCTTATTTCATAAGTAGTTTGAACAAATAGCAAGTGTCATTTTTTAGCATACAGTGTTAAAAGTGATTAGTTACTTAAAGCAAGTAAACCAATTGCCTTAAAAGCAACAAGTTGACTTTACAAAAATAAAGTAAACCCATTGGAACTTGGAACTGTTAAGTTGACTTAATTTTTATAATTATGCCAATTGTGCACTTTTTTAAATAAAAGTAAAGTAATCACTTTTTTTCCAATACACCTTTACTATTTTTGTCCCCCCTCCCCATCTAGCAAAATGATATACAGTAAAATATTTTTTAAAAGAAAGTATAATTAGCATAATTATAAAAATTAAGTCAACTTAATCCAAGTTACAATAGGTTTACTTTATTTTTGTAAAGTCAATTTGTTTTTAAGGCAATTGGTTTACTTGCTTTTAGTAACTAATCACTTTTTACAGTGTATAGTATCTGTTGTTCTCAGTACTCATACTTTATAATACAAATCAATTTAATTTGTTTGTTTAAATTCAGCCCAAATAAATTATTTACAGCCACTTAATTTAGATAAATTGAGTAAATCCAATGATCCATCTTTAAATATTTTTTTTCAGTGTAGTGTGGAAAACAAGCATTAATAATTAATTAAATAATTTTTGAAGATTTCTTTCTGTCCTACTTTGACATTTTATCGAACTTTTAAAAGTTGTTTTAGCTCAGTTGAGTAATTGTAATGTTCGATTTCAGTATATTATGAAATTGAGAACGACAAAATGCAAAACCCTATCAAAAAACAAGAGCAGATAATGTTGAATTTAAAACTTTTTCAATTGTAACATAAAAGAAGCTTTTTATCGTAAGTTACCTGCTTAAGCAGACACATTTTAACGATGATGACAAAAATATAATAACTATTTAATAATTTATTATAGAAAATTGTAACACTATAATAGATAGTAATTCATCATAATAATATATTTATCATATTATATAAAGTTATACAAAATGATTAAAATACATATTCTGGATGTGCACAAATGGATTCAAGTTGTAGTTTCCTATAATTACATATAATGCATCAGTTGATGAATAAGAGAGGAAAAAAAAGTAACATTTCTATCAAACTTAAATGACACGTTTTGAAGATCCCTGCAGTATATTTTAGTAGAAATACTGTTTCAGAATTTAATTTAACTTAATGTTTTGATTGCTATATATTTATAATTGTGTTTATTTTATTTAGTTTTCTTAATTTTGTTTTGTTTTTAAAATAAAGGTTCTAATGAGGAGTTTTCGTAGGGAGCATTTCAATATAAGAATGATTTTTCGTACTGTGCATAAAATTTTTTTAACCTTTTGCCACTATAAATGACCTTTTTTGTGCAATGGAGTGCTTCCATGGATGTTAAAGGTTCTTCGTGGAGCTTAACAAACAACCAGTGTTGTTCAGAGTTTACCATCCAAACGTAAAGCTCATTTGCCATAATAAATTGCTATATGTTTATACTTGTTAGCTTATCTCATCCAAACGCTCCCAAACAATGAACCCAGAATGCCATTAAAGTAGTTCCTCACCTTGATTCCTGGAGCTGGATTGGCTGTCCATGCAGTTGGACAGGTAAGGGCTGTTGCTGAACATCCTTGGTTGGCTGGGTGGAGGTTGGCTTGCTGTAGGGGCCCCGAAGGCTCCATACCTGCAGGCCCCTGTGCCAGTAAACTGTCCGGAGAAGTGCACGGTGAAGGCACTCAACCCGCAGTGAGGGTCTTCATGAGGGTCGGCTGTTCCCCAACTGGGCTCCTGCTTGATGAAGGAGTGCTGGGCCAGCGAGCCGTATGGCGCTCCGGTGTGAAAGTCCAACATCGGAGACCATTGTGGGGTGCTGCTCACTGGAAGAGCACAGTTACCATTCCCACTGGGCAGCGGCGGGACTGGAGGGAGAAGAGTGTTGAGGTCACGAACATCAGAACCCATTTTTGAGGACTTTCAGGAGCGGAGCAAATGGGCCCAGTTGAGATCCAAGGTCCAACAGAGCTAGTTTTGAGTTCACTTCAGTGCTAAAATCCAACCTCAAGGTGTCATCGCAAAGTCAAGTTGGGTCACGGCCAGCAAAAAGTGCTCTTTTTTATGTGGAAAGAACTCAACCGGAATCCATGTCAGAATTGGAGAAAAGAAGAACGGGAGGTTCCAGCAGGCTCTCGGAATGGAGTGAGGAGAGCACGAGAGATGTTCCTCCTTTCTTGCGGGTCTGTTTTGTTTGGAGGCCCTGGAGCTCACAGAGAGTCAGTCTGAGGAGTCGGGAGGAGGAGTCAGGGATAGTGAGGAAAGATGAGTGTAACACTTCATTCATTTACTTCTCCCTGTGCAATACTCCTCCCTGTATACTCATACAGCATGCAGGGAGTCTCAATAAACTGACTGTGTGTGTGTGTGTGTGTGTGTGTGTGTGTGTGTGTGTGTTTGTGGGAGTCGGGTGGATGGATAACAATGATTCAGACGCTGGCTTTTTATGAGCTTTGAAACACATTTTAGCAGACGATATAAAACTGCTAATAAATGCGCTGCAGACTTACCTGCGCATGTACAGTAATATATCGCAGTCAGATGTAAACATTTTAGCAAGTGGACATTTTGAATTCAAAGTTTGAGAAAGCTTTTCAGCAGACGGGCTTTTCGTTTTATTTGGACATGTTTGTCAGCGGTCAGCCTTTTTGGTTTGAATAATCATTCTAGCTTCGGTTAAATATCCTTCATTTTTGTGTCATTTTGTTATTTTCAAACGCGTGACCATTAATGACCGCGCACAAGCTCGTGCTTTTTCATTAACATCCATCAAACTTAATGTCTTTTTTTCTCTTTCTCGCAGCTGGCCTTGTATGCATTAGATAAATGCGGCTTTCCTTTTTATAATGCCGCTTTTATTGATTTAAATATTTAGGCGTCAGAAATTAATGTCATTGAAGGCGAAATTCTGATAATTATTTTACAAGTAGATTGTTTCTATTAATGGGCATATCTTAGCAAGAATAAAAAATGATTGTTTAACCGCGTGTAATTATTTGTGACTTTATATCGCAACAAAAAACAAATTAAAACATTTAGCCCGCATTAACGATAAAAGCTTACTAAGTAAGCTATTTTACAAACGGAAAGTAAAAAATAATAACAACAATAAAAGCCTAATAATTCACAGTGAATAATAAATATTTGACATTTTATTCTTATTTTAAAAATAGGCTACCGGACAATGCTTTTCCCACAGGACAATTAACTTTCCCCCTACATTAAAAAGCAGTTTAACAATTTTAGAGGAAATAAAAGTTTCCTCTATTTTATGCAACGTGTGAGATAAATAAATGCTTATAAAGTATACAAATAAAATGGATTGGGAAAATATACAAGACAGGCTATGCAAAAACAATTCGTTTTCTAATTTTAAAACATTTATCAGCCTAATTTTCAACTATCAATATTCAACTGTTTTACTTATTTTATAAGCCTACTTTAAATAAAATAAATAATTTAAACTTATTCGTTAAGCTTTATTATTATTTTTTCTTCACATAACCTGATATCTAGGCTATAAACCGAAAGCGTTGTATGATTATGTAGAGAAATCATATATGTAAAAACCGCTCATGTCTCTAAATTAGCCTTCTGGTGGTAGAAAATTTATATAGCTTTATATTCAAGAAATATTTAAGTACGAATTCTTATTGAATGAAAAATGTATGTGCAGGTGTTCACGTCCTTGTCAACTTTGAACAATTACTAAAACAAGTGCAAACAGACAGCGTAATATTTGTTTTAATAAAAAAAAAATCACATTTTAAATCTAAGTCTATACTGTAGAACTTTATGCCAAGCAATGCGCATTTAATTTAGCCTTAGAGTTAGAAAGAAAAATGATGAGAGAGAAGGTCGGTTAAAGCGCTTTTACCGATCTCCTCATGAAATTGTTTTGTCTTACAATTGGCGACAAAGTGCAAAACGATGAAAGGCCGATGAAAAATACACTACGTTGCGATGAAGACATGAGGAGGGATGAGTCAATTACAACACCGCACAATCTGCCGTGGAGAAGAGAGGACTTACACACCCCTACACACACTCCCTCGGCAAGGGCTGAGTTCCTGCTTAACCTCTGGCTCACTGTCTGGAAGAGAATAGGCGAATATTACTAGAGTCCACATCTCAAGCCTGAGACGGACCTCATCTGGAAATCCTCATACTTTTAGGTTGGAGATGTGAAAACAAACGAATCCTGTAGTATATTGTTAGCACTTAGTCAATTTTTCGCTTTAACTTTTAACCAGGGCCCACTGACATTCATAACCATTTGCAGAATACTTGCAACAACAATAATAGACAGTGACGGAGATTTTAGTTCCACAGTGGTTCGAAAAATATGGTGTGACACAACACACGCCCGACATCCAGACACTTTTATGGGCCAAGATGAAACAATATAATGATGTATTTTAACTACATCATTATATTGTATTTTTAATGAGAGTGAGAATTCTGGCAGTCAGATAATTTGTAGTAAAAGAACAAGAAAATAAAGTAACTGATAGCCAAATATTGGTGGACGGTGTATAGAAGAATTAGCTGCGGCTACAGTAAATACACATTTTATTTATTCATATATTTATTAATTTTTGAACATACGCTAAAGAATAACTTAAAAGCAACGGTCCATATTTAAAGGCGCTATTCTACTGTGTAAAATATCCTTGGTGTTTCAGCATCGACTAACTTTTTTTATTTTCGGTTTTAGTAAGTTAATTGTCTAAGGACACTCGTTCCGAAAATTTCACTGAATTGTTGACTGTTCTTTGGTCTACAGAAATATTTGATTTCTTGGTGACAATAACTACCCAGCAAATAATTTGTGTTTAATAGACGTCTAATAGACTTCTAGACAGCTTGGCTAGAACAAGGCTAAAAGTGAAAATCTAGTAGCCCAAAACTAGACTAATTGTCAAATAGACGGATTAGACAGACTTTATATGTGTAGTCATTAATTTCTGTTTGTTTGATGACAAATCTATTTTTGGCCTATTCTTCTTATTATTATTAGATTTTCACTGACAGCCCAAATTTAGCCGTTTTTTAGGCAATACGACTATGTTTAGACGTCTATTAGACATCTTTAAAAAAAAAAAAGCTTGCTGTATAGTTTCCATTCAAAGTTTCACTGTTAAAGTATGAATATTTTGAATATTGTAAAAGTAATTTGCAATGAAAGCAACAAATAGAGAACAAAAATCAATATTTTCAGGGGAAGTTAATTTTAGTTGTTGTATTTTAAGATATTTATTAAGTAAAATGTTTGCAACCTATTTTTTTATGATCATCAGCTTATAGTATGTCTGTCTTAATTGAGTGCATTATTTTCTATGTATAATTTCAGACTTTATGCAAATTTTTCGTTTACATTTATTTAAATTTTTGTATGCAATATACAGTACTGCTGGCTGGTGTGTTATCTTTCCTTGAAAGTTTCTTTGTTTTGATGTATGAGGCATGCAAAGGTTATCTTCTCTGCTTCTAGTCTTGCAAGTCGATTTGCTTTCATAGCAACATATACACAAACATTACCAGACAACGCCAAATCCAAGAGGTCACTGTCTTATAAACTCTGCACTAGAGCAGAAAACAGTCATTCATGTAGACTATAACAAAATCAATAAATTGTTTCATTAAATATAAACAATCACTTCCTCCTGTCTCTTTTTTTTTCATCGCAAGTGCAAACAAGTCCAAAAATATGACATTCAGTCACTGTGATCTCAAAAGGTCAGGAAAACCGCTGGATCTGCATCACATTACGCTGCCACTTTCGTACACGAAGGCCATCCCTTATCCAATTAACTGAGATCCGTCTTTATTTGTCAAACATTTAGGCCTCGGCGTAGCCGGAAGTGTTGGCCGAGGAGCAGGACGTGGCTAAGCAGAGGCAGCTCTCATTAAATTGATGAGCTGAGATCTGGTCCTACTTCACCATCTGGAATTGTAGTCTGGGGTTCTGCTGAAAGCTGCTGACCCAGGATTCAACTCTTCAACTCGGGGAAGAGGAGAGCGAGGAAAAGAAAAAGTCTGTCATGTCAGCAGAAGTCACTGTGTCAAAGTCCTTTATCTTGTCATCAAGCTGTAGTGCTTTGGAGTAACGGCTTGGATTAAACTAGCTCTTTGGCAGCACCAGCAGGCAGAGATCCAAAGTAAAGGAGAGATGGAAGTTACCAATCTAGTCTCATCAAAGGACTTGTGATGATTATTTGGAGTTTTTTTTTTTAACTTTGTTACTCCTGATGCATGGGATTGTCGTGTTGATCCAATCCATGAGTCCATTTCCCAAAACCATCATTGGAATCCAACAATGGTCACAGTTTGATGATTCTCTGCATTCTGATTGCACAGTTCCAATGTACATTCGCAAAAATGTGTGGTTGGAACTACAGCTTGTGATCTGTGACTTCAATAAATCAAGAACGTGAGCAAAATAACCAAGCGAACATGCAGTACATGATTCATGGAGAGTGAATCTTCAGGAAACAACTGAAATGTTTGTCATATTCAAAATACAGTATGATCCTTGCATATTCAAACGATTGACAGTCAGTACGGCACTATTATATGTACTACTCAATGTTTGTGTCTGGGACATTCTGCCTTCTGAGCAGTTTTGAATGCCTATACTTTAGTAATACTTCATTAGGGTACTGTATTACACAGTACATGATTTGTGTACTTCATCCTGCATTGTGTTCCTGGCCCTAACATGTTGTTGAAACCAAAATTGGTGGGAGCACACACACAAGCTAGATGAAAAATGTACAAATATTTGGCTTCAATTAGGCCAAATGCAGCACTATACTGAGCAAATAATAATAATAATGAGCCTTAGTTAGCACTAGGTCTCACCTCATCTTCTTTGCTGAACTCCCTTGTTCACATACACAACACCCACTCTTTGCTATTTCTGCGGTGAAAAAAAGGTTTTTCCGGGCTCCCATGAGGATTCGGAGAAATTCTGTAGATGTCTAACGCCGCATTTCTGAAACAACAGCGGAGAAAAAGTATGGCTCCCCTGACCATTCAAATGCATTTTTCCACTTAACAAACAACAAATTATCTTAAAATAAAACCTAGCCGACTTTTACCCAAGTACTCCAAAGGCTCAAGAAAAACACAGCGGTCCAAGTGACCCTGAAAATATTTTGTTTTTCCAAAGCACGCTATTGCATCAAAGAGATCTGACTTCAAGGTAGAGCCTCTACCGACTTCATTTGTACAGCAGACTAATTGATGGCCCCAGATGATTTCCACTCGTTTGATGAATCTTTCTTGGAGTCCTCCGAGAGCGTTTAAAGGAAATGAGAAATGTTACTGCTCACCCATGACAAAGGACACCAAAGTTTGAGTATGCTTGTGGAGTCTTGAGCTAACAGATTCCACTTGAAGCGACGATTTATTGTAAACATGAGAAGACTTGTGATTAAAGTCATAAGTAATGAAATGGACAGGTCCGAAGACCATGGACGACAAATGTAACGGATGTCAACGCTGACAGAGAACACACTATCTTTGTCAAATAAATAAAAGCTCTGTTAGCCACAGATGTGTGGTGAAATGAATCATCGTCGTCCTTATCAGAATGGCGCTTTGGCAAATTGCAACATTACATCTTTGGACGTGAATTTTTTTCGTCTGCTTGAAAACAATGCCTCACTGTTTATGGCATTTTCTCACACTCACAGGTTCTCTGCTTGTGAACTTAGAAGTTTTGATACACAAAGTCTGTCATAAACAGACAGGGAGGATAGTAAAGTCACTGATATTGAGGGGGAAATAACGAACGTTTTTGTCTGGTGGCAAAAAAGGCCTCAGTCACTCCCGTGGCTTTTATCTGCTGATAGCATTCACAAAAGTGTGGTCGGTTGACCCGAATGCCACGTGCAAATTTTCAAAAACACTGCTGCACAGGTGCCTGTGGGAGTCCCAACTCTATCGTTTCAGTGGAAGTACGCAAGGCCAGACAGTCAACATTAAAACGAACTGTTTTAAATGTATGCATGCAGATATGTTGTGAACGTCTACATTTACATGACGTTCATCTGCAAGCTTTCCAACCTGAAAAAGCAAAAAAAAAAATTTTTTTTGGAGATTATTTCGCATTAAAGCTTTCGCCACAATATGAATGTCAAATTTATTAAACATTTTGAAACTAAGATGTAATATATGTTCATTATTTATCCACATTTTTAATTGAGCTTAACCAAAGAGAGACTGTATTGTAAATATTAGACAAAATGGTGGTTAGGCTTGACTTAAAATTGTGTGAGATTTACTTTTAAACATTTTTCACTTAGAATTTCCACAAGTCCAATTATTTTATTTGATAATTGAAATATTTAAACAAGTGGGAAGTAACCCACAATAATTATCACATTCATTCATTTTCCTTCGGCTTAGTCCCTTATTCATCAGGGGTCGCCCCACCGGAATGAACCGCCAACTATTCCAGCATATGTTTTAAGGAGCGAATGCCCTTCCAGCCGCAACCCAGTACTGGGAAACACCCATACACTCTCGCATTCAGACACACCTATACACTATGGCCAATTTAGTTAATCTAATTCACCTATACTGGATGTGTTTGGACTGTGGGGAAACTGGAGTCCCCGGAGGAAACCAACGCGAACAAGTGGAGAACATACAAACTCCACACAGAAATGCCAACTGGCCCAGCTGGGTCTCGAAATAGCGACCTTCTTGCTGTGAGGCGACAGTGCTAACCATTGAGCCATAGAATTATTACAACTTGTACACATTTTTAAGCTCTAAATTGGACATGAAATGACTAGGAAAATCTAGTCAAAAACAATTTTGATATTTAACTAATTAAGGTGAACAACTATGCACTTTAAACAAAGCAGAGGGCAGATCAGTTGCTATGGTGACTGGCATTTTAATTTTATTTTTTTAAATATAACGCCGACAGTATTTTTATTTTTAACCACAACAGCTACATTGCCTTGTCTTTTCATGATGTTGACAATGCAAACCAGCTAAAATGTTTGGGGATCAAAACAGTAGTTGTTTGTGAACTTACAATCTACAAGGTCGACAAGGTTCCAGAAGCGAAACTGGAATATCTGATGACTCGTTTCATGAGTCATAGAAAAACTTTTTTTTATTATTTCTAGTGCATTTTGATCTTTTAAGGGCACTTATGATGAAAATCATCTTTTGCAAGCTGTTTGGACAGAACTGTGTGTAGGTATAGTGTGTCCACAGTCATATTGGGGGGATATAAAGACAATGGGCTCTATTTTGACGATCCATGTGCAAAGTCCAAAGCGCAGGGCACAAAAGCATTAAGGGCGTCAGAATGCACTTTTGCTATTTTAAGGACAGAAAAATCTGCTTTGCGCCACGGCGCACGGTCTAACAGGGTTGAGCTTATTCTCCTAATGAGTTATAGGTGTGTTTTGAGAATAATCCAATCAGAGTCTCATCTCCCATTCCCTTTAAGAGCCAGTTGCGTCGCGCCATAGTGCATTTGCAATTTACATGACGAACTTTGTAAGTGAAAAAACTGAACACTTCACTAGAGAGAAAACAGTTAAATAGAACATCTGCAGCGCGAGAGTGAGAGATGAGCCTCCTCATTATTTACTTTCACTTTCACTCTCGTGGATAGGGAAACATGTTGAACACACAGACATCCATTAGCGTATACATAATTAATTTTGTTTATTAAGCTCAAAGATTTGTTTCAAAACTATTTCTAAATTCAGTTCTAATTTCCAGCAAACGAATAAATGAACAATAATAATGAAGTGTGGTCAAAAAACTGAATTATATCCTAATACACATGCTGTGCCCCATATGGTCTAAAACCTGACAGGTGGACAAATCTAAGCTTGTTTTTAATTTAACAAAAATAAATATGCATATAATGAATAATACTGCTAATAATGACAACATTATACAAAAGCAAATTGTTATGAATAAACTGAAAAAGCCCCCCGAGATGAAAAAGGCATGAAAGTATGGTTTTTATATTTATGTAGGCTAGAAAATAATAATTTTTGTAATATTTTAATTCTTTAATTCTTTTTTATTTGCAAAGATATTTGCATATTTTTGTACATCCTGTGTGTATTTAGCAATGTGTAAGCGAGCAGTACAACTAACGCACTCTGCGCTGGACTATAGACCTGCTTTGATCTGGTCTATTGAACAGACTATTTTAGTTCCTTAAAATAAAAACGCGCCAGCAATGCGCCTTAATACACCTCCTTTTTTAGACCAGAACGCATATGGGCGCACATATGAGCGCAAATGCATTTGCTATTTAAACAGCATGGCGCAAAACGTCAAAATGACTCTTGCGCCAAGCTAAAACTAGCAAACAACATTTGCGTCGCACCTTGCACCTCATCACGCCGGGTGTATGATAGGCCCTAATAAGTCTCTTTTTTGAAAAAAATTCCTGACGTAGGAGTGCGGTTTTCCCGCCCACCAAATAAATTGACAGCCGTGTATTAACATGACTCCTTAGTAACGCATATAATCATATCAACAAGACAGGACTTGCGCAAAGCAACCGGGATTAAAAAATCTGTTCAGCTCGCTGTGATCATCAATCATCATTAATTGTAATGAAGAATGAGTTTCAAAACATTTTTAAAACAGTGTATATTTATACTGAATTAACCACACAACCGCATGCTAGTACAATTATAAAAGAAGATGCTTCAATCCCGGTTGGTGGATGTTAAATCAAGATAATTTTTTACAGCATTGTATATTGATGTGTAACCTGTCACATTTGCCATGCAAAAACATTGCAAAGTTAAATGCTCGCAATGTCTGTGTGTATGTGCGTGAACTTTGTAAGGACATTGTGTGTGACTCATCATTCCAGAAAGGCTTGAATTAACTCCACAACACATACATCAAATAATTATTAGGAAAGTTCGTACTGTAGTATTTCTCACAAACGTTATGTGAGATCTGCTTCCTTCATGTCTGTCACTGTGCTGTTTATCTGACGCAGCGGGAGATGGAGACACACTCTGACAGGCACATGGGAGCGGCGGGCTGGGAGAACTAGCATTAAAGGCGCAGGCAACAAAAACAGCTACATTGTGTTCAAAGCAGAAAATTTCAATATTCTGCAAGGCAAGGTAAATAATCTGATGGGTGTTTCGAGCTGAAACTTTACAGACACATTCTAGAGACACAAAACACTCTTAAATCTTGAAAAAGGGGTAAAATGAGTCCCCTTTAAAACACTGCAGCTGCATGTGTAAACATGTGTACATGTGTAAAAGGCAGTATTTGAAAAAGCATAAAAGAAGGTACTTTAAGCATATTTTAAGCATAAATCGAGAGCAAAATTATTCCCGGAACTGTGACTTTTGGCCTTGTTTGCGCTTGAGTCGTTACGAGATGCTTTTAAAATAACACGCAGGTGGTTGTGGATTTCTGGCAAACTGCTGATAAGGCAAAGGCTGAGAATCGTCCGAGAAGTATTTAAAACACTGGCTTGCCTTCAAACCCCCCCTCAAACGAACGCAGAGAAATGCAGCATTTAAACGGATGCGGGAAAGCGTCCAACGTTACCTAAACACACAGCGAGGGTATCAGCCGGAGTGGTACCGCCAGCTGCAAGGCCATTAATTAATTCATTTCGGTATGTTCGCGCTGGAACAACCTTGAACATGTGGCAAGAGAGCAGAAAAACATCAAACCTTTGATTTAATTAGAAGTCTGAGGGGTTTTAACAAATGCACGAACCCCTCTGACTTACACATCATCCTGTCAAAGCGGCGTTATCTATTGCTCTTATACATTACGCGCTATACATACTATTGTTCTAAACGCATGGTGATAGTTTTGGATGGGAGACATCGGGAAGGCTTTCGCTCTACAAATAGCACACAATGGAACACTTATGGAGAAAGGGCTCCTTGTTTAATAAAAGCTGAGAGGTCTATATCCTAAGCACACACCATCAATCTCGGGAGATGAAATTTTTCAGTCTCCACTTAAGTTTATGGGGAGAGAAAACTTTACAGAGGCTGGCAGGGCTCCAGGAGAGAGGAGAAATTATGTCGGGACATTTCTTCAAAGATAGTATCTCTACGTTTGAGCGCCACGGCATCGGTTTAGTAGGAATCGAATACCACGTCTACAAATCACTACAAAGTGCTTATCTTGAGCCAGATCATGAGCGCTGAACTGCAGAAAAGGGATCAGATCTGGAAATAATAAATGCTGAGGATAGATCGGTTCGATAACAAGTCAAAAGCGCGTGTATGTACAAGGACACAAGGTTGTTGAGTGTCTTGTTTTGCTTGCGGTCGCCGTCGTGATGTTTTTGGATCCATGACTCAGCTAGATAGCCATTATCTGTCCGCAGTTTGTTTGTGTACTGCTTGTTTTCAGTGTTAAGGCATGCTGTGGACTACGTGCTACTGTCTAAGCATTGTTTGAGGAGACATTCTGTTCTGTATCTGCACAGTCCACAACACGTAAGATGGTTTTTATGGTTCAGCAATTAAAAATGCTAGTTTGGCATGGAGACGCTAGCGAATCCTTTCATGCCAGATCATTTGGCAACAATCCTACAAGAGTACAGTTACTTGAAGAGAGATGTCTCTGACTGCGTACGGGTTCATGGGCTGGTCAGGATAAGGGGCTTTCCGTGGGGAAGAGTGTTTTCTGCGTTATCATTTTGCTGAAGACTTGCACTCCAATTAGCAATAAAACCAAAGTGTGTAAAACAACAGATAATATCCAAGTTCTCGTACAGCTCATATTTTCCAATTCCAATTTGTTTCTCGTAAATCTTGCCATTTTGACTTTTCCTTCATGGAATGGTCACTTTTTATGTCACAATTCCAGATTTAGAATTCACAGTGGCAACTTTATTTGTATAATTGTTTGACATAATTGCTACTGTATGGCAGGGGTTCCCAAACTTTTCAGCCAGTGACCCCTAAAATTACAATTACAGTGACTCGTGACTCCCACTATTTTTGGAGGTGGTTATAAACATACAAACATTGCACACAACGACTCACACACACCAATAGGAACTATATAAACACAAGTCTAAACACCATATCATTATGTATAGTCATTATTTATTCAATTTAATATTAACCTCAATTAATGAGGCAGGTGGGCAATGTTTATAGCACAAGACTATTCTTTGTTTAATTTCGGAGACCTCCACTTGGAGATCGTCCTCTATGTTCACTTCTGGTCTTTATTTTTATTGTACGAGTGCCGCAAAGGTGTCAAAGTTGAACACTGTGCCAAAAAATCAATCTGCTGCAACTAATCCTATTGCTGTGTTGTTAACAATAACCCAAGGGGTCACAATCCAATGGGGAAAAAAATTTAATGTCTGATGTTTTTTTATTAGCATATTGGTTTTTTTTTATTTATGTAACTATTAAGCACTATTTTTATCTACTGTACACTGTAAAAAATACGTTATTTTGTTTTTTTCTGGCAAGTTTGGTGCCAGAAAAAAAGTAAAATAACGTCTGTTAAATTCCAGAAATTTACCGTAAAATAACGTCTGTTAAATTCCAGAAATTTACTGTAAAATAACGTCCATTAAATTACAGAAATTTTCCGTAAAATAACAGACGTTAAATTACAGAATTTGTACATTTTAATTTGTAATTTAACTGCCGTGATTTTACGGTAAATTTCTGTAATTTATTGGCTGTTATTTTACTTTTTTATGTCATTTTACCTGCCGGAAAAACCCATAAAATAACAGATTTTTTTTACAGTGTAGGTTATGGATAAAATATGGTAATTCCAATGGTTTAATAGCATATATGAGATTTTTTTTAAATCATCAAGCGACCCTCCTTCATTGTTTCGTGACCCCCCAGAGGGTCCTGACCCACACTTTGACCCACCCACAACAACTTTTAGCTAAATTTTGTAAGTTTTAACAGTAAAATCTTTGCTTTATAATGTTCTAGAAAAAAATGTGAAAAAATGAAATAACTCTCAATTATGATTTGTGAATTCACCAAAAGTTATTACAATTCACATTTTCATGTCATATCTTGCAGATATCCCTTAGAATTGTGAATTTATAACTCAATTTGACCAACGTTATCTTATGGCAATTTGTAACTTTTTCACTTAGTGGCTAACTCATATGAAATCGTATGATCTCATTCCTACAATTTAGTACGATTTGCTTATCCCCCAATGACGCTTGGGTTTAGGGGTGGGGTTTGGTGCCATGCTTCCTTTTAAAAATCCTACGACTGAACTCGTACAATTTCGTACGACTGAACATGCATGAATTTGTACAAATTAAGCACTAAACTGACCAAACTTAAAATAGTCACGTTTTTTTTTTTCCATGAGATTAGGCTGATTTGACACAATCTTGGAATTTTTTCTGTTAGAAATACTACTTTATAATTCACTATTTGACATTATACAGTATCTCACAATTGTGACTTTTCTTATAAAGGTGACTAGTCTATAATTCACTATTTGGCATTATTCTACGGTTACGTAGTGTTAAATTTTGTTATGTTGTGTCATGTTTGTTAAATATTCTCTTAATTATTTAGCAACTGCGACTTCTTTCCTCTTATTCTGACTTTAAAACTGACATTTAACTCTTTATCAATAGCAACTTTTTTCTTTAGAATTGTAATTTTGACTCAGTTTAAAATATATCTTTTAAGTTGACCTTTTTAGTCAGCTTAACATTGTCTTGCAACTCATCTTGCAGTCATGACTGTCTCACAATTGTGACATTTTTCTTTAGAACTGCAAGTTTATACCTCACAATTTAGCATCAAATCTTGTACACTTCTCTTCTGAATTGTTCATTTTTAATTGACAATCTGACATCATCTTGCATTTTATGACTTTTGCAAATACAACTTTTTTTCCCCTCAGAAACGAAACTGTAGAGTTTAACATTTTGCAGTTATGACTATCTCTTTCTACAAATGTCAGTTTTACAACTCATAATTTGACACTGTATTTCGCAGTTATGACTTTCTCACAACCATGGCTTTATATCATGCAATTGCACCTTTATGCTACTCAACGTGACTTTCTTATTTTAAACGTAATCTCACTGTTATCTTTTTTTATGCTTTACTTCCACAAGGAACCCCTCAACTCTTTCCAACTTATTCGTTTTCTCTTAGCCGGTCAGCAGGGCGAGCGAGTCAGTGAAAGCACACTACATAAACACTCCTCAGGGACCAGAAAGTGATCCATCATTCTGCACTGCCATTGTAATGCTCCTAAGACTGATTAAGTCAAAGCCAGCTAAATCATCTGAATTCCTGCTGTGCCGTGGCCCTTGCTTTCTAGATTAAGATGAAAAGGCCTGTGCATTCCTCATTTGATAATTAATGATGCAACCGTAACGCGTTTCTGACGCTTTGCGTAAGAACTCATTATCCATTTACCTTCAACCAAACACATTCGGATGGGCGCATTCTTTATTAAAAAGAAAATCCCGAACGAAGCATCGTGTGTTTACTTTTAGTTAAAGAGCATGCGAAAGGTGAACGTCCTCACTGTGGTCCAGAGACACAGTCTGGCTTCGAGGAAGTCATAAAATATATTCGCAGATGCAAAAAAGAACGCTTCCGATTTTGTTTAGGAATGATCTAAAATTGGAGCTCATGGCACCAATAGGGCAGAATGGAACTGATCTGAATCTACTGACCTCTGAGCTCATTTTTCCTGTAATCTGCCAGGTCGTAAGGTTGAACCAGCGGTCATTAATCTAGCAATAGGGGATAAATACACATCTCTATTTCCCGCTGAAAATCTGACAGACAGATTTACAGATTATATTGTGCTAGTTAAAAAACACAGACGCAAAATACACTCCTTCATATTCATTTTTATTTTATTTTGGTGTGTGTGTATCTTTGAGGGGGAGCTTGGTTATTAGGAAAGTAAACAAGATATCCAACATGTGGAATGCCAAATGCCAAAAAAGCTTTCTTTGGGAACAAATCAGTTATTATTTGACAAAGGAGCTGCCATGCAAATATAACTCTGTTAAGAGTTTTGTAAGTCCAGCCAAATCTGATATTTGTCTAAAATTATTAATACATTGTTGACATAATTTCTAGAGACGAGTTGGAAAATCAATTGCATGATTATTAACCAATGATAATTGTTGGAACACAAATCCTTTTATATACTTTGTTGATGGTTTAATTATAAAAAAAAATGCCTATAAACGAAAGGCTATGTTTATTAAAACAGGATATGCCAATCGTGCTTTATTCAGTATGTGACACTGAGAGAGGGAGAGCAATTGGGAAGCTTAGCTCATCAGTGAGGAGCGGTTAAGGGTCGCTGGCTGAACGTAATGGTGCACATCATTGAAGCCTCACTGAGGGGGAGGCCTGCGGATCTATTTTCTCTCTAGGTTACAGAAACACTCTGACACTTAAATATAGCAAAATGAGTGAAGCAAAAAAGTAGGCCATGTATTAATTTTGACAAAAAATTTTAACTAAATTGCTTGCGGATTTTAGCCCCACACCCTTTTTACACCCCATTTTAAAAATGTTTAAATAATTAATATCATTATTTTAATTACATTTAATATTGCCGTTTTCCAGTATAATAATCAGATAAAACTTTCAATATCATCAATGTTTCAATTCAACATTCTACAGACACCATTTTTTTGTTGTTGTTGAGGAATTAAAAAAAAGATTTTTAGTTGTTTAATGTGTGTAATCTTAACCATCAACTTCAGATTCATTTCAATCAGATTCCAAAAAAGTTAGTTACTTTGTTAATGGATTACTTGATTACAAATTATTCACACACTCACAGTAATCTATTCAAAATATACTCATATTTATCAAATATTTATTAATAAATTACTGTCTAAAAAATATAAATTAGCCCTGGAATATATCTAAATTAGATTAGCGATTAATATTTGAATATTCATAAAAGTCGATAAAGTGAATAATTACTCTTTTTGGGGATAAGTAAATAAAATATATGTGTAAGTGTGTGTGTGTGTGTGTGTGTGTGTGTGTGTGTGTGTGTGTGTGTGTGTATACAGTATGTGAATACTAGGTTACAACTGATTGTATATATAATCTTAATCATCTAAAATCTTAATCATCAACTTGCAGTAATCTATTCAAAATGTGTTCATATTTAATTATTAATAATTAAAAATTCTAAAGAATTCTACCATGTACTATAATTTAGCTTTGAATATTACTAAAGTAGATTAGTGATTAATATTGGAATATTCATAAAGTAGATAAAATGAATAATGAAATATGTGTGTATGTGTGTGTGTGTGAATGCTAGGTTGCAACTAATTGTATATGTAATTTTAATCATCTACAATCTTAATCATCTATTTAATCAGATTTCAAAAGAGTTACAGTTACTTTGTTAAAGGATGATTACAAATTATTCACACACTCACAGTAAACTATTCAAAATGTATTCATATATATCAATAATTTATTAATACTTTACTGCATGTCTAAAGAATATAATTTAGCTTTGAATATTCCTAAAGTAGATTAGTGATTTATATTTGAATATTCATAAAGTACATAAAGTGGATAATGAAATGTGTGTGTGTGTGTGTGCGTGCGTGCGTGCGTGCGTGCGTGAATGCTAGGTTGCAACTAATTGTATATGTAATCTTAATCATCTACAATCTTAATCATCTATTTAATCAGATTTCAAAAGAGTTACAGTTACTTTGTAATGGATTACATGATTACAAATTATTCACACACTCGCAGTAAACTCTTCAAAATGTATTTTTGTTATCATCAATTACTTATTAATACTTTACTGTCTAAAGAATATAAATTAGCTTTGAATTTACCTAAAGTAGATCAGTGACTATTATGTGAATATATAAAGTAGATAAAGTTAATAATGACTCTTTTTAGGGACATGCTTCATTCATTCATTCATTCATTTTCTTTTCGACTTGGTCCCTTTATTAATCTGGGGTCACCACAGCAGAATGAACCACCAACTCATCCAGCATATGTTTTACGCAGTGGATGCCCTTCCAGCTGCAACCCATCACTGGGAAACATCCATACACACTCATTCACACGCATACACTATGGAAAATTTTAGCTTATTTTAACCCAATTCACCTATACCACGATTTTGGATTTGTGGGGGAAACCGGAGCCCCCAGAGGAAACCCACGTGAACACAGGGAGAACATGCAAACTCCACACAGAAATGCCAACTCAGTCGGGACTCGAACCAGCGACCTTCTTGCTGTGAGGCGAATGTGCTTCCCACTGCGCCACCGTGCTTCCCCTTAAAAAGCATTTAGTGAAATGAATTCTTTAAACTGCAACTTTGTATGTAGATTATTCCATGCAAAAAGTGCTGCGTATTTAAGAGCCTCAGTCCAATTTAAAAATCTCAGTCTGCACTTTAGGAACAGACAGTTTGCTGTAGCTGTGACCGAAGGCTGTAGCTAGGGCCAGATGGAATCTCAGGATGTTTTTTGCCATTTCTGCTGACAATTTTGGTAAAAATCTGCAGATTTCTGCAGAATTATTTTGGGAGTATGATAACTAAAACCTTAATATGTAAAATAAAAAATAATATCTTTTTAACTTGTATTTAATGTTTAAAATGCAAATTAGATTCACATTATTTGGTAAACAAAGCAAGTCTCTCATATAATATCTCTACTAAAAGACAGAAAATATTACTGTACTTCCTTGTACATAAATCAGATAAACATTTTCATATTAGTCAATAATACTACTGTAACTAACTAAAAAAATGAATAAATACAGATTTACACACATTTACTCAAGTAAATAAATAGACTCAATGATGGGCTAGAAATCTGCGGAAAATCTGCGGAATTCTGCGCGCGCAGATTCCATGTGGGCTTATAGCTAAAGACAGGCTTTTTACAAATGTAATTCTGGACATATGATGGGAGTAAACATAATATAGATTTGTAAACAAAAAGATGCCAATGCTTGAGCCTACGAATGGACAAAGCAGACCAGAACCTACCCTAGTATACAACACACAATGATGAGTAAGGGATTTTAAATAGTTATAAATCTTAGTGCACCATTGTTAACAGTATCCAATGACTCTGAGACGAGGCATGCATAAAGATAACATCACTGTAGTCCAATACCGACATAAATGTTGCATCAACCAGCTTATTTTTAGCATCAATAATCAATCAATAAATAAATAAATAGAAAGTAATCCAACAGTAGTTAAAATATGCTGTGCATGATTACAGATTTCAGTCATTTTAATCAGTAACAGACTACATTTTTACAGTATTTTTAGGAACATACTGTATAAAAATGTAACACCAAGTACATAAAATTGCTATTTTTTTTTTTAACAAAACGATTTTTTCTTTTCTTCCACCCACTACACCTACCTTAATAGCCACGTTTAAACTGCCAAACTTTACAACCACATAACTTTTACGAGTTTTTCTGAGTGTACTACTTCAACCAGGAAGACCCTCGTAGTACCCTTTAAAAGTTAGTTTAAGTAACTAAATCCATTTGTAGCCTAATGGATCTCAGCGTGTCATTCACTAGTTCTGATTTAGCGCGAGGGGAGGCCGGGACTGGGAGTGGAGACTGGGGGCATGAAAGTTTTACAAGATCCCCTGGAGTGAAGAAGCGCTCTCCATCATCTCGCTGTGACGTCCCACTGAGCAAGACTTATGGGCTGACACCTCAATAGGGACATGGCTAATGCAGGACGGCATGTGGGTTAAGATGGAGTTCCTGAACGCTCCCTACCACACGAAACGGCTCATCTTTTAGTTTATGTATTTAGTGTAGGGTTAGTAGCCTATTTCATGTTGTAAAGGAAATTGTGAGAGGACATTTTGCAGCTGGGATACAGTACGCTACACTGAAGCTGTTGTTTTTAGTGAATCAAAAACATTCAGAAAAACATTGTGTTTGAGTTGATAAACTAATGATTCTAACGAGATGATTCTTTTTAAAGGGATAGTTCACCAATTTTTTTTTATCATTTACTCATCTTCTATTTGCCATAAAACCTGTCTAAATTAGATATCGAAAAAAAGAAGATATTTGAAGAATGCTGTAAACCAATAACTTTAGTAATTTGTTTCATACTATGGAAGTCAAGTCTACTGTATTCCAACTTTCTTTTACACATTTATTTTGTGTCAAAAAGAAATTCTTAAAGGTTTGTAAACAACTGAGGGCTCATAAATTGTACATTTTCATTTTTTGTTTTTGGGTCAACTATCCTTTTAATAGTTTGAACCAAAAAAACTCCTCAACTCCTGAAACAAATGATTCTAATGAATTGGTTTGTTTTAGTGAATTAGATCAACACCTGAAAAGTTGATTCAAATGAGTCAGTTCTTCATAGTAAATCAAAAACATACAGCAAAAGACTGTGCTTCAATTATTCATTTATTCATTGTCCTTCGGCTTAGTCCCTTTATTCATCAAGGGTCATCACAGTGGAATGAACCGCCATCTTACGTTTTACAAAGCGGATGCCCTTCCAGCTGTAACTCAGTACTGGGAAGCATCCATACACAGTCATTCACACACATTCACTATGGCCAATTTAGTTTATTCAATTCACCGCTTGTCTTTGGACTGTGGGGGAAACTGGAGCACCTGGTTGAAACCCACGCGAACAAGGAGAGAACATGCAAACTCCACACAGAAATGCCAACTGGCCCAGCAAGAACTCGAACTAGCGATCTACTTGCTGTGAGGTGACAGTGCTAACCACTGAGCCACCATGTCACCCGTGCTTCAATTACTAAATTAATAATTCTTATGAGATCATTCTTTTTAAAGGGATAGTTCACCAAAATTTCATCATTTACTTTTCCTCCATTTGTTAAAAACTTGTCTAAAGTAGATATTGAAAAAAGATGTGTTGAAGAATGCTGGAAATCATTAACTTAGTATTTAGATTCATAATGTCCATATACTGTTCCAACAGTCTTCAAGATATTTATTTTGTGTCGAAAAAAGAAACTCTCAAAGGTTTGGAATTTAATACCTCAGTAAATGGGGAGTGTTCATTTTTTTCTCTCTTTTATATTTGGGTAAACTATCGTTTTAATAGTTTGAATTAAAAAAAAAAATCCTAGGCCAACTCCTGAAAAAAAATATTTTAATAATTTGGTTTTCTATAGTGAATCAAAAATGTTCTGAACAGCATTCTGTCTCCTGAACAAATGATTCTAATGAATCGTTTTGTTTTTTTTAATTAGATCAATGCATGAAAGGTTAATTCAACTGAGTCAGTTCTTCAGAGTGAATCATAAACATACAGCAAAACAGTGTGCTTCAATTCATAAACTAATGATTTTAATGAGATCATTATTTTTTACGGAATAGTTCACCAAAACATAAAACTTCTGTCATCATTTACTCATCCTCCATTTGTCAAAATTTTTTAGAAAAAACATATCAAAAGAAGATATTTTGAATAATCTTGAAAACTGGTAGCCATTGACTTAGTATTTTGTTTCATAATACGGAAGTCAATGTCTAACGTATTCCAAAATTCTTCAATTATTCATTTACTTTTGTTTGGAAAAAAAAACATAAAGGTAACCCTCATAAAGGTTCGGAACCAATTGAGGGTGAGTAAATGGTGAGTTTATTTTTTTATAATTGTTTTGGGGTCCAATAATAATTAATGATTACTTGATTAATTAATGAAAAAAAATCATGAGGAGGCGGCAAGGTGTCTCAGTGGTCGCCTGACAGCATTTCTGTGTGGAGCTTGCATGTTTTCCCCGTGTTCACATAGGTTTCCTCTGGGTGCACCGCCACAGTCCAAAGCCATATATACGTATGTATGAGTGTGTGTGTGAATGGGTGTGCATGGGTGTTTCCCATTACTGGGTTGTGGCTGGAAGGGCATCCGCTATGTAAAACATATGGTGGAATAGTTGGTGGTTCATTCCGCTGTGGCAACCCTTGATAAATAAGGGACTTACCGAAGGAAAATGAATAAATGAAAAATCATAGGCCGATTCCTAAACAAATGATGCTAATAAATTAATTCATTTTATTGAACTGGATCACACCTGAAAGATTGATTCAAATGAGTCAGTTTTAGTGAATCAAAAGCATATTTTAATGAATTAATCAACCCCTGAACGAATCATTGTAATGAGTTGGTCTTTTTTTAGTGAATCATAAAAACTAAATCCCCACCAGTGTGCTCTAATTATTAAAATAAAAAAGGTTCTTATGTGCATTCAATTATTTTTATTATATATATTTACAGTTAAAAGACAGTATAGTTTGACCTGATAAATGATTGATTGAACAAATTAAGGATGAATGGAGAAAATGCTGTTCAATACCTAAAATAATTCTAATACAGTAAGCATTTCTGGTCAACTGAATATGCACGATTGAGTTTAGTGCACAAACTATGCAAGATGTATTGCTAGGCATGACATACTCCATGTATAGGGAGTTGAATGTACCCATGTGATCACTTCTTACCTCTTCAGAATTAAAAGCGTATGGCCTGCCATGGTGGTCCTTGAGGGGCATAATTCAATCAAAACGGCCGTCCGCTGAGCATTGCTATTGCGATTCGTAGTGCGATGAGATGATTAACAATGGCCTGGAAGAGAGAGAAAGAGTCAGGGGCTTGCGTTTGGCCTAATTTAAGGCCATATAAATGATGTGGAAGGTGAACTTTAAACTGTGCTGACCTTTGACAGTAGTGGGCAGGCTGGGATTATCTCCTCGACTCAATGTGAGGTAAGATGAGAAGGCCAGAGCAGAGGTGATTCACGGCTACAGAGGGAGAATCAGGGTGCACTGGCTTTTTCTTTGCTTTTTTTAAAGGGGTTTAGGGCTTGCAAATATGCTTCATTATTTTTCCACATTTTTGAACAACCAGTGTGCTCTGATTCTTGATCAAATGAGTCAAATGAGTCAATTCTTTTAGTGACAGTGCATTCTGGTATACAAATGAATGATTTATTTTAAATCAATGGAAGTATGGGGACTTACCATGATGGTTTTTATACTGTACAGCCTGTATTTTGTATTAACCAACCCTTATATTCAACCCTCACAGAAAACGTTCTGCAGTTTTACATTTTCAATATAACGTATGTTAGGGCTGTGCGATTAATCGAAAATCCGATTTAGATTTTGGCTGCTAACGATTATGAAAAAGCATTAATCGAGATAAACGATTAGGCTATTGCATCATATACCGCCCCCTTTCCAGTTGTACACATTTGTTGCTCTGCAAAGCTCAGTTCCACGTGAAAGTGACTAAAAGCATGTACCGTAATGTAACGTTTGCAGCATGGGATGCGCGTCATTCATTGATGTACGTTCGAATCTAACATGTTTAAAAGTGCGAACGAGACCGTATGATTCCGTGTGTGCGCGCGCGCTTAGCCTCTGAGACGAGCAGAGCACACACATCTAACGCTATCTTAATGCGAGCGCTTTAATGGTCAAACACATGCACATTTGTGTCAGAGCGCGGTGTTTAGTAAATATTCATATTAACTCTAATTTGTGTAATAAACAAACAGGTTGAGAATCAAAAGACATGTGAAAGCGAAATCATATCAGAGCGCACTATTCTTAAAGTAACAGGGCAATATTCCTGCTGCCGCCTGTTTTTATTGTTAATCAAACAGCAAATGGAGAAAATCCCTCACTGCTCTTGACTGAAGGACTTTTGTAGCTGAAGTTTTTTTTTTTCTTACAGTGAAAATGCTTAAAGCACAGTTTGTTTCATATTTTTATTCTATAGTATTGATTTCCATTTCCTTATTTACAGGGAGGAAAATACCTGCATATATACAGTTAAAGTCAGAATTATTAACCCTCTTGAATTATTAGCGACCCTTTCCCTTAATTTCTGTTTAATGCAAAGATTTATTTTTAGCCCATTTTTATTTTTGTATAATTTTTTTCTGGGTTTTCACCTTTATTGGACAGGACAGTAGAGAATATTGACAGGAAAGCATTGGGAGCAGAGAGAGGGGAAGGATCAGCATAGGACCGCAAGGCCGGATTTAAACTCGGGTCACTATGAGCACCGGAGTGCATGTGTCGACGCACTAACCACTACACCACTGGCGCCGACTTTTTAACCCATTTTTAAACATAACAGATTTAATAACTAATTTTTAATAACTGATTTCTTTTATCTTTGCTATGATGACAGCACATAATATTTGACTAGGTATTTTTCAAGATGCTAGTATTCAGCTTAAAGTGACATTCAAAGGCTTAATTAGGGTAATTAGGCAAGTCATTGTATGACAGTAGTTTCTTCTGCAGACAATCAAAATTATATAAAGGGGCTAATAATATTGACCTTAAAATAGATCTCAAAATAATAAAAACTGCTTTTATTCTACCCGAAATAAAACAAATAAGCCTTTCTCCAGAAGAAAAAAATATTGTAGGAAATACTGTGAAAAATTCCTCTGTTAAACATCATTTGGGAAATATATATATATTTAAAAAAATTCACGGGAGGGCGAATAATTTTGACTTGATAATCGTTTTGAACAATCGTGATTACAATTATGACCAAAATAAATGGGATTATGATTTTTCCCATAATCCAGCAGCCCTAACGTATGTTCTGTAACTAGTACATTCTTAGTGATTTATTAGCTGTTTTCCTCATTGGGACCAAAGTAAAAAATTATTGGTAGTGCTATAATTGTGCAGAAGCGTGGTCCCCATAATGTGATGAATACAAGGTATACACACATTTGATTCCCAGACAAGTGATTCCAATAACTTGTTTTGTGAATCAAACAAACAAAAATCTGATATTGCTATAACCGATTCCAGAACAAGTGATACTTAATAGCTGTTTTATTTTTTATTATTGAATTGGACACAAAATACACACAAAATATATAGGTTGACTCTTGAACTAGTGATTCTGTAGTGGATCTAGTATAGTCTGACCTCTTAACAAATTATTCTAACAAGTTGATTCTTTCTAGTGAATCAGAACCAACATTTTTTTTCTAATAAATAAGATGAAATTTAATACATTTAAAAATGTATTTTAATCTACTAATGTGCATTTTAATAAATGTATTTTAGCTTAATTTAATTAGCATTTAAAAACTTTAATTGCAGAGTAGAATTTCAAGCATAATATTCACAAATACAGTTGAAGTCAGAATTATTAGCCCCCATTTATTTTTTTCCCCAGTTTCTGTTTAACGGAGAGATTTTTTTCAACACAATTCTAAACATAATAGTTTTATTAACTCATTTCTAATAACTGATTTATTTTATCTTTGCCATGATGACAGTAAATAATATTTGACTAGATATTTATCAAGACACTTTTATACAGCTTAAAGTGACATTTAAAGGCTTAACTAGGTTAATTAGGTTAACTAGGCAGGTGGGGGTAATTAAGATATCGTATAACGATGGTTTGTTCTGTAGACTATCGAAAAAAAATAGCTAAAAGGGGCTAATAATTTTGACCTTAAAATAAGTTACTAAATTTTCAAACTGCTTTTATTCTAGCCAAAATAAAACAAATAGGACATTCTCCAGAAGAAAAAAATATTATCAGACATACTGTGAAAATGTCCTTGCTCTGCTAAACATCATTTGGGAAATATTTAAAAAAAGAAAAAAACATTCAAAAGGGGGTGATTAATTCTGACTTCAACTGTACATTTGATAATCTGTAATTCCATTATAAGCATTTTTAGGTTAAACCTTAATCATTTAGTTTTATTTACTGTTAGGAAATAATCTGCAGTGGCTAACAACTTAACAATAATTGCACATTGAAATGAAACTAAATTAATATTTATTTCATCAAAGTATACATAAGCATCTGCTATTGTCCAACTAGTTTAGTCTGACCTCTTAACAAATTATTCTAATGAGTTGATTCTTTCTAGTGAATCAAAAACACATAGTAAAGCCAGCATGTTTCATAAATATTTTTTCTTATGACTAGGCCCACATGGAATCTGTGCGATTTTTAGCCCATCATTAATTCTGTTTATTTACTTGAGTAAATGTGTGTAATATCTTTATTTATTCAGTTTTTTAATTAATTGCAGTAATATTACTGACTAATATAAAAATGTTCATCTGATTTATGTACAATGCAGTTTGTACAGTAATATTTTCGCTCTTTTAGTAGAGATATTATATGAGAGACTTGCTTTGTTTACCAAATAAAGTGAATCTAATTGGATTTGCATTTTAAACATTAAATACAAGTTAAAAAGATATTATTTTTATTTCACATATTAAGGTTTTAGTTATGATACTCCCAAAATAATTCTGCAGAAATCTGCAGATTTTTACCAAAATTCTCTGCAGAAATAGCAAAAAACCTCTGCAGATTCCGTCTGGCCCTACTTATGACCTGGTTACTTATGACTTTATAATTAATGGAACACACACAAAATGCCAGAAGTGCTGATACATTGCAAATTGATTCCCTGATTGAATATTTCTATTTTTAGTTAGTTTAAGTGAATCAAAAACATAAAGCAGAAGTGTACAACTTGTAAATTATTCTTACAAGATCTTTTTAATGATTCAAAGGTATACAATCTGACCAGTATACTGTAGTCCAATTCCTGAATCACCGATTACTTTAAATAGGTCTCTCCATTGTTGTGAATCAATAGAGCCAGTGTACTCTGATTCCTGAACAAATGACTCTTCAATTCATATTGCTATTTCTTTTGAACAATTTAAGCATTCTGTACAACTGATGAATGAGTGATTCCTATAACTTCTTTTTCCATCTTAAATTAGTGTAGTTACAATTTTTTTTTCTCTGACAAAATGTAATTGAAGATACACAGTTTGACAATTTTTTTACACACATTTTATGTTTTTTAATTGTTTTCAAGTTTTCGCTTGATTTATTCATGATTTACAGTAAAATTTATTTTAAAATAATATTTAAATAGGCGGGGCAACGCAGTGACGCAGTAGGTAGTGTCAGCTAGTGTCTCACAGCAAGAAGGTCGTCCTCCGGGTGCACCGGTTTCCCCCACAGTCCAAAGACATGTGGTATAGGTGAATTGGGTAAGCTAAATTGATGTTTCCCAAAAATGGGTTGCAGCTGGAAGCGTATCCGCGGCGTAAAACATGTGCTGGATAAGTTGGCGGTTCATTCCGTTGTGGCGACCCCAGATTAATAAAAGGACTAAGCCGAAAAGAAAATGAATGAATTTAAATAGGCGACGCGGTGGCGCAGTGGATAGCTCTGTCGCCTCACAGCAAGAAGGTCACTGGTTCGAGCCTTGGCTGGGTCAGTTGGCAGTTCTGTGTGGAGTCTTCATTTTCTCCCCATGTTGGCGTGGGTTTCCTCTGGGTGCTCCAGTTTCCCCCACAGTCCAAATCCATGCGCTATAGGTGAATTGTGTAAGCTAAAATTGTCCGTAGTGTATGAGTGTGTATGGATGTTTCCCAGTGATGGGTTGCAGAAGGCCATCCGCTGCGTAAAACATATGCTGGATAAGTTGGCGGTTCATTCCGCTGTGGTGACCCCGGATTAATAAAGGGACTAAGCCGAAAAGAAAATAAATATTTAAATAATTCATTAATTTTGGCAATGGAATAACACATTTACATATATTCAATAACAGAACTTAAAAAACAATAGAACAATTAGGAAAATTAAATTAAAAACTAGACCCAGAATATTACATTTTTATTATTATAATATCTTTAGAATTTTATGAAAGGTGAAAAAAGCAAAGCATAGTGACCTAAACTAAAAAAACAACCCTCATAATCAGAAGTGGACTGAATGCTCTTATAAAGTTAAATTAACATGGCACACACACACACACACACACACACACACACACACACACACACACACAAACGGGTCAGGCTAATTTGCTGTGGCAGTCAGGACACGGTGATGGAATGTGAATGTCAGCAGGCTCTGTATTTACACACTATATAAAACCGACTAGTAATTAACACTAGGGTCCTCCCGCGCTCAAGTGTAATTGACTGTTTCAAAGCACTGCCACTTCATAATCCAGTGTGTGTATTAAAATTACGCTCTTCATATTGCCCACTCCCTTGAAGGATAAGGGTCAGTACTGCTGGCACAGTGGCTGGAACGCATAAGACTTCTTTATGAGGACATTAACATTTTGACATATTAATAATGAGTAAGTGTATTAAGGTGAACCTCTGAGAGACCTTGGAGGTGTGCATTTGTTTTCTGCTGAATGATTTTTAGTACTGTTTTTCTGAGGCTCTTAAAAGTGCTTAATTCGAGATAGAAACTCGTCCTCTTTTTATTTTTGTAAAATATAGCATATTAAATATTACCGCAAGTAGTGTTATATTAGCTTATT
This sequence comes from Danio aesculapii, assembly GCF_903798145.1. NCBI lineage: Eukaryota > Metazoa > Chordata > Actinopteri > Cypriniformes > Danionidae > Danio > Danio aesculapii. The sequence goes on along the minus strand of NC_079459.1, from coordinate 22,155,629 downwards.
ATATTAGCTTAAACCAGTTTAATGCTATAAGATAAAAAGTAAGTAAAAAATGGATCTACAGATTATATATGATATTGTATATCAGGGTTTCTGCAAGTTTTACCAAGTCAAATTTAAGGCTTTTTCAGACCATCAAGAATGAAATTTCAGATGTATATAGGGTAAAAAATAAGTATAATGTTGTGTATATGTATTTATTTAGCTTTTTTTGATATCAAGCCTCCCTTGGACAGGTGTTGAGAATTTAGTCTGCTAAAACACTTGAACAAATGCATTTGCTTTGTCCAGTGTAATTGTGGTGTCCATGTCAAATAAACAATAAATAAAATAATATTAGTTATAAACAGAGTTTTGCTAAAAGTTTTATTGAGATGTATTGTTGCTGATTAGATGTGTGTTGGATTGATTGGGTAGCTTTACATAAACAAAGGAAAATTAAGACCTACAAGATAATATTTCAGTGAATTTAAGGCTTTTTAAGGCCTAAAGTTTTGTTTTTGAAATTTTGAAACAACTTTTTAAGACCCCGCAGACACCCTGATATATATATATATATATATATATATATATATATATATATATATATATATATATATATATATATATATATATATATATATATATATATATATATATGTAACATTTAACATGGTATAATATATAATTAGTAATATACAAGTAGAAGTGCATGCAAATAATTTTTTATCCGCAAATAACTTAAGTGTGATTTAAATATCTTAAATATTTTATAGAAATAAAATATAGAACTTAAATGAAATATATTATTTATAACAGCGTTTCTGAAAAAAATAACTCTTAAGATTTACTTAAAAAATCCACGTAACAATTTGCACAAACAAATTTCAAGTAAATTTTACTATCTTATATCAGATACAAATAACTTGTCAATATCATGTAAAACCTACTTAATGTTTAACCTAACACTCCTAAATTAGTAATTAAAAGTTAATTAATCATCTTTATTTTTTAGTCTAAATTTATTTAAATGAACCAAGTAATGTCAAGTTCTTGTTTTAGCAGAAGGAACATAGCTTTTATTAATATAAATAAATCTTATTAGTTACAATTTAGTACATGGTGTCAGTTGGTTTAATTAAGACACACATTTCCACTTGAATTCATTATTGAACATTTATTTTTTGAATTAGTAATTTATTTTAAGCAAATTCACTTTAAATATGACCTCAGTAGTATTAGCATAGCTATGGCTCTTTGAGTGAAACGTCAAACATTAAAGCTGATAACAAAAATGCCGAGACCCTAGTGCTCCTCTGCAAGGTGGTAACATTAAAACTAAAAAAATGTCTCAAAACTCTTCTCAATCTTCAAACTAATGAAGACTAAACTCTAATAACTCTTTCTCTCAAATAAGATTGCTTTTATTTTCAAAATATTCTCCTCTTAATTCAATCCATTGCAAAGCATGCTGGGAACTACATATTCATTGTGACATATGCATCATTAAAATTACAATTAGAAAATATTTCAATATTAAAAGTAAATGAATATTAATATCTAACTCTTTACACTCCTTTCATTTAGTAAATGTGTAAATATTACATATTTACGTAGAAAATTCTGCTTATCCTTGACTCTTAATATTACAATTTAAAAATTATGAGAGTAAATTTCTTAAATTTGACTACACCAAAAAGTCATTTCTTTCAGTGTAATAACTAAGTTGAAATTTAATACATTTAAAAATCTATTTTAATCTACTGCTGTGCATTTTAATAAATGTATTTTAGCTTAATTTAATTTGCATTTAAAAACTTTATTTAAATGCTAATAATTTCAGAAACACTACAGAAACATGGAAATTCTGGCCAAATTGACTGCAATCATATAATAATAATATTAATATTAATAATATTAATATTAATAATTATTATTATTATAAACACTTGACAGGTATTCTAAAATGTGGAGTAAAATTTTAAGCATAGTATTCACAAATACAAACATTTGATCATCTGTAATTCCATTATATGCATTTTTAGGTTAAATCTTAATCATTTAGTTTTATTTACTGTTAGGAAATGATATGCATTGACTAACAACTTAACAATAATTGCACATTTAAATAAAACTAAATTATTATTATTTTTATCAAAGTATACATAAGCGTCTTCTAATGTCCAACATATTAGAAAGTCTGCCTTTAAGACTCAAAGCACAATAAAAGTACACATTTACTGCAATTAAGCATAATTCTTTGTCATAAGGGCAAGTACCTGCTTTCACTGTGCCCAGTGTTGCCATATGCAGCACATTTTATTTTGTCATCTGAATCGCCCTGACACGTGTCCACACGATCCCAACAGCCTACTTACCAAGGACATAAACTTAATAGAAGACTAATTAGCAAATGTTAATTTGGCTTGATGTGTGTTAATTGATTCCTGTTACTTGTGTATTTTAATTACCCCAAGTTATAGTTGGCCACAGTTTGTGTACCAAATGTAAATGAGCAATGTTTGCCCATTAAATGCCCTCTGAGGAATGAGCATGCTAGCCTGGGAGTAATGAGTGTTAATTAGCTTGTGTAGCATAATTAACAGGTTTTATGTATAGCACTTACCTTGTTTAGCAATAGGTTAACATGATGCAAACATTCGACCCTTTTGAGAAAGTCTGTCAACATTTATTCAGGCATATTATTTGGGAAATACATTAACAAATATCATATCTGGAGGATTGGAAATAACTCTGAGAACAGTAACAACATTTCTAATGCACGTCATTACATTTATTTTAATGATAAACTTTAAAACTTGCTGAGTTTGCTTAAAATAATAATACTTGGTGACAAAACTAGATAAATTAATACATGTATTGGATTAAAAAAAACCAATTACATTAATATAAATTAATGCAATTAAATAGATTATAAAAATGTGACTGTCTGTCTTTCAAGAACTTTTAGATGTGTTTTCTTCTGCATTTATTTGTATATTTTTAATTAGATACTTGCTTTTAATTAAAAATTTGCTGTCTTTGCTTAAGATTACAATCCTTAGTAAAAGAACTGGATTAATGAATACATTTAAATAGAAAAAAATATTGACATGCCGATTTTCAAGAATTTTTGCATGTATTGTTTACGTATATTTTGTTGTATTTTTAATATTTTTAGTTTTGAAGTATCTATTTAAAAAACTATATAAATGCAGAGAAAACATCTAAAAGTTCTTGAAAAATAGTATGTCAATATTTTGTTTTCAATTTATTTGTATTAGTTTATCCAGTATTGTTACTAAGGATTATCATTTTCAGCAAACACAGTGAGTTAAAATAAATGTTAAAACTAAAAATATTAAAAAGAAAAAAATAAATAAATACATAAAAGATACATGAAAAAGTTCTTGAAAAGCATGTCATTATTTTCTATTTAAATTTATTCATTAATCCAGTTTTAGACAGATTATCAATAAATGTAAAAAAAAACAACTGTTTGCTTAAGATTAAGCCATTGCTTAAGAACTTTTGCATGTATCTTTTATGTATTTATTTATTTTTTCTTTTCTTTTTAATGTTATTAGTTTTTTTTTACATTTATTTTAACTTGTTGTGTTTGATTAAAATTATAATCCTTAGTAATAAACTGGATTAATGAATACATTTAAATAAAAATAATAAGGACATTCTGTTTTTCAAGAACATTTGCATGTATCTTTTATGTATTTATTTCTTTTTAATATTATTAGTTTTTCACATTTATTTTAACTTGCTGTGTTTGCTTAAATTGATAATCCTTAGTAATAAACTGGATAAATAAATACATTTAAATAAATAAAAATATTCACATGCTGTTTTTCAAGAACATTTGCATGTATCTCTTAAGTATTTATTTTTTCTTTTCTTTTAATATTATTAGTTTTAACATTTACTGTAACTATGTGTTTACTGTGACATGCTGTTTTTCAAGAACTTTTAGATGTGTTTCTTTCTGCATTTGTATAGTTTTTAATTAGATACTTTAAAACTTGCTGTTTGCCTAACATTATAATCCTTAGTAACAAAACTGGATTAATGAATACATTTAAACAGAAAAAATAATAACATGCTGTTTTTCAAGAACTTTTGCATGTACCTTTTATGTATTTATTTTTTGTTTTATTTTTAAGATTATTAGTTGTTTTTTTTTTACATTTATTTTAACTCGCTGTGTTTGCTTAAAATGATAATCCTTAATAACAAAACTGGATAAATTAATACATATAAATTGAAAACAAAAATATTGACATGCTTTTTTTCAAGAACTTTTGCAAGTATTTTCTCAATTACAGTACTATATTATTTAATGTATTATATACTTCTGAACTTGTGGTTTGCTAAAAATGATAATCCTTAGTAACAAAGTTGGATACATTAATAAATGAAGAGGTGCAAAAACCTCTAAGTGCTGTCTGAAATGTTCTGCTAAAATTAGCCTTTTTTTCAAGCTCTTATGTGTAGGTTCAGTAATTTGACTTATATGGCAAGGAATATGTTACTTTCATTGCCTTTAACATTAAATAAATAAATTCAAACATAAGAGGCTGAGAAAAATGCTCATTATAGAAGAAATTGCAGATGGCACTGAACTCTTCAAATGTACATAGATAACAAATTAGTGATATACAGTATTTTTTTAAAGAACCCTTTGCATGTATTTGCTGTATTTAATTATAGTTTATAAGGTATTTTTCTGTTAGATACTTCAAAACTTCCTGTTCCTAATGCATCTCAATCAACTTTGCGTCTTTTTGGGGGCATCAAACCTTCAGATGACATAAATTCCTGGATTTTTGCAATCTGGGCCATTATGTCAGATTGTTTCCATTCATCTTTTCCTTCAGAGCTGGATGTCATAGGCCGGGCCTGTTTCTCCAGGCTCTGGAGTTTGGAAGGAGGGACAGTAGGAGTGCAGTCTTGTCGCAGCCCATTACCCACAGAAGAAGAGGCTGGACTGCTGCTCCGAGTCGAGCTGTAGGAGATGTGAACTGGATTCTCCTGCAGGAAAAATAAAAGCAGTCATAAAAGTGCCAGAACTCTCTGGGTTTTCGTTTGATGGAGGCATTAATAGTAATGAAAAGTGAAACCCAAAAAAATCTGAACTAGGATCCATCACAGTGATGATAAGAATGTTTCGAATATAGATAAATGAATAATATTTACATTAATTAACTTCGTAATTTAAATGATTTTTTAATAGCATACTTCAAAACTTGCTGTTTGTGTAATATGATAATGGTTTTAATAAAAGATTAATAAATACATTTAAATACATCATCATTGTTTCACAAGAACTTTTGCAATTATTTATTGATGTTTTTAATTTAAATTAATTATAAGTTTAAAGGGTCACGAAACACCAAAACACATTTTTTGAGATATTGACAGTCATATATATGTCCCACGTTGCTAAAGACACTATTAGGACACATATATTTGTGGGGGTTTGTGGCCCTTTAAGTATTTTAATAAAATTACATTGAGTAATTATATACATAGAGTAGATATTATCTATTTAAACTAACGTGTTTCAAAATTATCAAAAATAATAACATTTTTTGACAGATTGTGAACTTTTGAATTGGTTTTAATGTATTTATTTACTAAATAATTAAAATAATTTTTAAATTATATAATTTAAACCTTGTTGTTTTCTTAAAATAATAATTTTTAGTAACAAAACTAGGTGATATACATAAATAAAAAATACAAGCATGCTATTTCTTAAGAACACTGGCTTATATTTTAATGTAATAATTTGAAACAATATTGAAAGTATTTGCCAGTTATGTTCTTTACAAATTGCTGTTTACTTAAAATCCTAATCCTTGCTTAGAATGTTTGACTTGACATTTAAAGCTTCCATTTTGATTGATTTCATTTGAGAAGTCAAAAAAAAAAAAAAAAACCTAGACGAAACCGGATATAATCATGTTACTGAAAACAACAGTCTCCAAATGATCTCTGGTTTATTCCATTTTAGCCTTTTAGCTCCCTTTAAAGTTGGGCTGCATCTCTGTGATTTATATTCAGAGACTTTTGTCCTGCTGTTTTCTATCAACGTTTAATTGAGAAAAATGCTGCCATTTCACCCTGCTGAAATACTTCTGGGAATGGAAGTCGTCTTTAAGCACTCAGCGTGTGCAGCAGCGCATGCCTCTCACGTTAACTCACTAGATTCTTCACTGGCCTGTGTTTGGAAACTTACTTTCTCCATTAACATTTCAGGAAAAGACTGCTTGATTGCATTCCACTCTCTTTGAGTGTCACTTTTTTGGTGGAGACGCTTGCTAGAAGTGTCCATTCTGTCATGAGTCTTCGTTATGGCTGTAAAAACATGAAATATGAAATGAAAATACATGTATGTTGTGGTTGGATAAAAATTCTTATTCTTTAAATACAATACATGCCTATGTTTGCAAGTTTATCCTTTGTAAAAAGGGGAGCACAATATTGAGAAACATTCTTGTGAAATCCAGATGGCCAAAGCTCAGGTCTTGAGGGTATCTGAGGTGACTTCCTGTTACTTTTCATAAATGTGTCCAATGCAAAGGATGACTGATGTCTTCTATTTTCAGGATGGTTTATAGTGTCTACTTCTGAATTGTACTTCTGGGCAATATCTGACTGGTCTTTTGCTGTTGAAAATGGAGGAGAAAGATCATGGTTTGGTTGTCTGGTCTTGGGTTCTTCAGAACAACTTCTTAGTTCAGCCTGTTGAGCTTTCAATGGCTTTAAAGAAATCATGTCAGCTTTTTGGCCATTTTCAAACAGCACTTTCATTGTGTCGACTCTGGCCACTGAAGTGGTGCGATCAACAAGAGTCTCCCATGCAAAAGATGAGTCAGAGTTTCTATTTCTAAGATAGTTTGAAGTATCTACCTCTGAAATGTTCTTTTGTTCAACACCTGATTGCATTGTAGATCCAAGAGACGAAGGATATTGGCCTGGGTTTCTGATCTTGGGGTCTTCAGAAGAAACTCCTGGTTCAGTTTGTTGAGGTTTCAGTAGTTTTGAACCAGAAATTTTAACATCTCTTTGGTCATTTTCCAATATGACGTTCACTCTGTTGATTGAGGTCACTGAAGTGCTGTGATCAACAAGAGTGTTCCATGCAAAGGATAATTGAGAATTTCTATTTTCAAGATGGTTTGAAGCATCTATCTCTGAAATGTGCTTCTGGTCAACATCTGATTTGACTTTTACTGTTGAAAAACCAGAAGAAGAAAGGTCTTGGTGGTCTGGGACTGGTGTCTTCGGATGTTTAGGAGTAACCCCTAGTTCACTTAGTTGAGGTTTCAGTAATTCTGAATCAGAAATTCCTACATCGTTTTGAGCATTTTCAAATATGACATCCACTGTGTTGATTGAGGTCACTGAAGTAGTGTGATCAACAAGAGTGTTCCATGCAAAAGATGACTGTGCCTTTCTGTTTTCAAGGTGACTTGAAGTAGCTGACACTGAAATGTGCTTCAGGTCAACACCTGATTGGACTTCTACTGTTGAAAAACCAGAACAAGAAAGGTCTTGGTGGCCTCGGATTAATGTCTTAGGATCTTCAGGAGAAACTCCTAGTTCAGTCTGTTGATGATTCAGTGGTTCTGAATCAGAAATTCCAACATCTTTTTGAGCATTTATATAAATATAATCCACTGTGTTGACTGAGGTGATTGAAGTGGTGTGAGCAACAAGAGTGTTCAATGTACTAGATGACTGTGACTTTCTGTTTTCAAGATGATTTGAAGTTTGTGACAGTGAAATGTCTTTCTGGTAAACATCTGTTTGGTCTTTTACTATTGAAGATGCATGACAAATATCTTGGTCTAGGCTTCTGGTTTTAGATTCTTCAGCAGAAACTCCAAGTTCAGACTGTTGAGTTTTCAATGGTTGTGAGTCTGAAATCCCATCATATTTTTGACCGTTTTCAAAGACAACTTCTTTTGTGTTGACAGGCTCCAATGGAAAAGATGACTGACATATTTGATTTCCAAGATGGTAGGAAGTATCTTTCACTAAAATGTTCTTTTGGTCAATTTTTGCTTGGACGTTTACTGCTGTAGACCCAAGAGAAGATGGATCTCGGTCTGGGCTTGTGGTCTTAGGTTCTTCGGCAGAAAATCCAAGTTCAGACTGTTGAGCTTTCAATGGTTGTGAATCAGAAATCCCATCATATTTTGGACCATTTTTAAATAATACTTCTTTTGTGTTGACTGAGGCCACTAAAACAGTCTGATCAACATGAGGATCCAATGGAAAGGACGACTGATATGTTTGATCTCCAGGATTGTTGGAAGTATCTACCACTGAAATGTTTTTTTGGTCAACACCTGATTGGACTTTTACCACTGAAGACCCAACAGAGAAAGGATCTCGGTTTAGGTGTGTGGTCTTGGAATCTTCAAATGAAGTTCCTAGTTCAGTCTGTTGTGGTTTCAGTGGTTTTGAATCTGAAATCCCATCATCTTTTTGACCATTTTCAAATAATAGTTCTTCTTTTGTACTGACTAAAGGATCCAGTGGAAAGGACGATTGATATTTTTGATCTCCAAGATGGTTGGAAATATCTACCACCGAAATGTGTTTTTGGTCAACATCTGATTGGACTTTTACCATTGTAGACTCAGAAGAGGGAGGATCTTGATTTGAGTTTGTGGTCTTGGAATCTTCATAAGAACCTCCTAGTTCAGTTTGTTGAGGTTTCAGTGGTTCTGAATCAAGAGTCCCATTGTTTTTCTGATCATCATTTTCAAAAATGACGTAAACAGAGTTCACTAAAGCAGTGTGATTAATGAGAGGCAACTTTTCAGATTTCAGCTCATGAAGGCTTGTTTCTGCTGAGCCATACACTTGGGAAACTAGACTTTGTGAAGCTTCATGAACTCTTTCAGATGCTGAAAACTCTTTGGACTCATGTGTATCTAAATATCTGGGACTCTCAGGTTTGTTTTCATGCTCCTCATAGTGAGCTTCATTGCATGTATGTGGCTGGGTGGCAATCAGTTCATCTGTAAGGGTCCTTTTATCATAGAACTCCACTGTCTTCTGTGTATCTGCATTTTCAGTTTTGTCTTCTGAAAGTCTTTCGGAAGTTGTTTGACTTTCCTTTTGTGATGCACGGTCTAGAAATCCAGGTACAGTAGTCTGGTGGTCTTTGAATTTGTTGGACTGAGACGTAGCATATCCCTGGCTGTCCACATGTTTATCTGATGTCTGGCGTTCAGTCACATCAGAAGTACACAGATTCCTCAACAGCGGCCTATCTTTCAGTTCCAAAGCCAAAGGGTCTCCGTCTATGTCGTAAACAGACCTGGTTTCAGGCCCTGATAGCTCAGTGAGACGACTGTCTGTGTCACTTTGAGTTGGGATTGAAGGGCATCTTTTATCAACTGCATTGCAGGCTGGCTCACTTTCACTGACACCCAAATTAGTTTCACCACATAACTCTGACAGATGATTCATCATAGTACTGACATCTTCAGGTCTCACAATGTTATCAGACGCAATTGATTGTAAAAGTACAGGTACTCTTTCTGTGTTGTCGTAATGAAAGCAGACATCTTTTCTAGCCTTCTGAGCCTCTTCTGTGTGAGGAAATGAAAAGCGTGCATCATTATGAGAGAAAAATGAGAAGTACAGGTAAGCTTTCTTGATAAAGAGACTCCAATATCCACCTCCCTGCTTTTCATTCTGTATGAAATTATTAGTTATAGCGGCGCCAAGCTTGGCTGGAGAAGGAAATTTGCATTCTTTCTTACCTGGAACGTCTTTATCAGGGTGACACGTTGGTTCAGAGTTATCATGAGGACTAATATGACTCTCCTTAAGATCTGTGTGAAGACTGCTCACCTTCACAAGGTTAATCTCATTAGATGTTGTACTAAGAGAATTTTCTTGATTTTTCAGGGCAATCTGTAATAAAAGATCATAATTAAATCACACTTAAAAAAAACAGTAAGAGCTATTTATCAATGTCTAATCCACAAACTTATTACATTGTTTCTGTGTTTATAAGTAATCATTTTACCTCAGAGTTATGGATGACCTGAGCTTTATGAAGATTAGCTGCATACAGGTGTTTATACTCTTCCTGTAGTTGATTATATGCCTCTTTTACAGCTATTAGCTCTTCTTGATCTGCTTTCATTGACATTTGCAATCGCAAAATCTGTGCAAAAGAACCTTAAGTCATTTTTGTAAAGAAATATGACAGTTTAATCAAAAAAGAGAGAGAGACATGTCCAATTAAACGCATATCTTGTTGTAGCAAATAAACTGATTATCATCTGTGTTTTTAATCTTTTTTTATCAAAACAGTGCTTCTCTAGCACTTGCCCTCACCTCTTTTTCCCAAGTGAGTTTTGAATTTTGGCATTCATCTCTCATGCGAGCAAAGCTGTCTTCTCTTTCTTTGGTCCTCTCTTGGTTCAATTCATGTTCTGTTTTAAGGACCTGCAATGAAATTAATCACCCAGAAAATTTTTAATGCAATGATAAATTTTTATGTGTTTATTTAACCTGGACAGAGGATTCTAAACAGATGGAGAGGCCCATACAAATCAGTTGGCTTTTGTCATGTTAATAATGGTTTTAATCAGTGAATGACTAAGTGAATTAAATAGAGGAATGGGGCGAATAAAAGAGAAGGAGGCTGTAAACGGACATTAAACACACTTACTATTATTGAGTTGCACTTCGTGTGTTGTAAATGTGCAAAAGTGATTTTCAGTTCATTCAATCAACTTTATGAGCACTGGCTTACTATTGTTTACTTCTGAACACACATACCACATTATAATATTTAGAATTTTACAGATTTTAAAGAGGGGCAGCGCAGTGGGTAGCGCTGTTGCCTCACAGCAAAAAGGTTGCTGGTTTGAGCCTTGGCTGGGTCAGTTGGCATTACTGTGTGGGGTTTGCATGTTTTCCCTGTGTTGGCGTGGGATTTCTCCGGGTGCTCCCGTTTCCAAAGACATGCAGTGTAAGTGAATTAGGTAAGCTAAGTTGTCCGTGGTGTATGTGTGTGAATGGAAGTGTATGTGTGTTTCCCAGTGATGGATTGCAGCTGGAAGGGCATCCGCTGCGTAAAAACATATGCTGGATAAGTCCAAAGACATGCGATATAGGTGAATTGGGTAAGCTAAGGTCCAATCCCAATTCTACCCCTTAGCCCTTCCCCTTACCCCTACCCCTCTTATTGTGCAGTCATGTGAAGGGGTAGGGATGTCCCAATTTTCTTTAGCTTGAAGGTGTGGGGCTAAGGGGAAGGGATACCCCTTCAAATGGAGTTTATCAGGACCACACTTGAAACCAGGGGGTATGAAAATCTCCCAGAATACACCAGCTACAACGGCAGCATAGCTTCACATGGAAGTAAGGACATCCACAAATTAGTATTTTTTGTCATTATTACGAATTTTTACAACAAACAAACATATGTTTTAATTTACCACTATGCTTTAAAAAACAAAAAGCTAAAATAAAACCCGCTAAATTTCCCTATCTATATTCGATAGTAATAACTCCTGTATAGCAGTCCCACAACATTTTGTCACTCGATGACACTCGAATACCCTGTCAGAAAAGTCTAGTGGCCGGGAATGAGCTTTTTACAGTGTCTGGTATAATGTTAATGTTGTTTTAGTGTGTTTACATACGATCTTATTGCCACATTATATCATAATGATAATATAATATATGCCTTCAGTGATTTTCTGAAGATAAATACCAAAAATAACACAACTGGAATAACTACAGCAGTCACAATCGTCTGATCTCATCTGAAGCAAGAGATTGCGATGACATATGATGACGTGTGCAGGTGCTGTAGTGGTGTCCCATTTCTTAGGGGTAAATTTTGGAACCTTACCCCTTCACTGTCTGTTTCAAGGGCCGAGGGGAAGGGGTAGGGGTACAAAAATAGAATTGGGATTGGGCCTAAATTGTCCGTAGTGTATGTGTGTGAATGGGAGTGTATGGGTGTTTCGCAGTGATGGGTTGCAGCTGGAAGGGCATCCGCTGCGTAAAACATTTGCTCAATAAGTTGGCTCATTCCGCTGTGGCAAACCCAGATTAATAAAGGGACTAAGCCGAAAAGAAAATGAAGATTTTAAAGATTAAACAATTTTTACAAATTAAAAAAAAAAAAAAATTGTTAGTCAAAATATATACAATGCATATATAAATGTATATTAATCTATAAAAATGTATTAAAAAATAATAAATAAAAATTATATATATATATATATATATATATATATATATATATATATATATATATATATATATATATATATAAATATATATATATATATATATATATAAATATTTTATAACATAATACTTTACATAAAAATATTTAACTGTGTTTTTCTACTGGACAAGTGAATTATATTTTGATTTAATTCATTTTTTGGATTTAATTTATAATTGAGGTTCATGTTTGTGGCTATTGTAATGTACAACGCAAACAGTACAAATAAAAAATTCCGTATAGGGAAAATTAAATCATGCAAAAGATAATTGTTAAAAATTGTAAATAATATACAAAAGCAATACAAATTTAAATCCTTTAAAACTATAAACAATTGACTTAATTTATAATAATTGTTATAAAGAATTGTAGATTTTGTGCGTGTTATTTAATTTGAAAGTGGTTTCAGGGTTTCTTCAGGTCAAATTTTGAAATATTTTGAATTATGAAATGTTAGACTTAAACAGCTAAACACAAATGATTCTTTTCTAATTGGTTACTTCTGTAAATAGTTTGTGTATTAATGGAAGATCGTGTAAATGGATGTGTTGCTTTAGTTTTCATTCCCTGCTTAGGCAATTTAATTAGGAGAATTTGCGGTAACAGTGTCTAACAACTGTTGTGTATATCTTTGCAATAAAAACAAATATAATATATTTTTTTAAATGGACTATTAGTGGGTAGCACAATCGTATCACAGCAAAAAGGTCGCTGGTTCGAGCCCCAGCTGGGTCAGTTGGCGTTTCTGTGTGGAGTTTGCATGTTCTCCCTATGTTGGCGTAGGTTTCCTCTGGGTGCTCCAGTTTCCCCCACAGTCCAAAGACATGTGGTATAGGTGAATTGGGTGAGCTAAAATTGTCCGTAGTGTGTTTGAATTGGTGGTTAATTCTGCTGTGGCGATCCCAGATTAATAAAGCGACTAAGCCGAAAAAAAAATGAATGAATGAAATGGATGGACTATTTGTGATTGTGTGGACCTGATGGGATAGCCTTACTTGGACACAGAGAAATTAAGACCTGTTTAAACTGATTTAAGACCTACAACACAATATGTAACATAATATAAGACTTTTTAATGCCTAAAATTTTGTTTTTGAAATCTAAGACATTTTAATACCTCGCAGACACCCTGGGTTTTAGGAAGCCTGACCTGATATTCTTCACAGAGTGCATGAAGCTCCTTCTCTGTTCGGCTCAGAGCTTCTGTCTGTGTCTGCAGCAAACTCTGACTGTGCTGGAGGGATTTCATTACTTCCTGAAACACACAAACACACACATGCAAAACACCAATTCATCCGAGTGTTAACCAATCCATTGTTGCCTGTTTTATGAGTGTTCAAAAAGTTCCAGATTTTACCTGCTTGTCTGCCCTCTCTTTAGCTGTTTCAAATCTCAGTTTTTGATTAAGTTGGGTTTCCTAAAAATAAAGTAAAGAATTTATAGACACATTTCACTTTTATGATTATTCACTTTTTTGTATTTAAGTTTCTACCACAAAGACTTTCTGCTGAAGCTGCTGAAGCTGTTGTTCTTTTAATATATCCTGCAAACGTTCCTCTCCAGGTTTGCAGACTGAAGACACTTTAAATGCGACCAACTCTTTGTTGCATCTCTCAAAATCCTAAATATGAAATGTGCAACAAATAATGACAAAGTGATGCAACTTCAAAGCAAATCAAGAGTAGTACAAGAATGATTTAGTACTTTTTTTTTTTACCTCTTTCAAGACTTTAATCGTAGATTCTTGCTTTTCACTGATGGATGTGAGCTTTTTATTAATTCGCATGGCCTCTTCAACTTTAAAAAAAAGAAAAGAGGAAAAAAGCTTGGCATTGCTACACAGGCTTTCATTTAGAATTCACCTACAATGGACAAATAATTCATGTTCGCTGAATCGCAAATCAATTCATATTTTACAGGGTTTCTACAGGTTCAAAGTCAAATTGAAGACTTTTTAAGACCTTTTTAAGACCATTATGAATTAAATTTCAGACTTACACAAGGCTAAACAAGGATTTCTTGTAATGATGCAGTTAAAACATTAATAAAAGCATTAAAAACAAATGTTATTGTAAGGAATATACTTAAACCAAATTGGTAAATAGAGTTAATAAATAAACTTTTGGTTAAACTTTTATTGTGGTGGATTGTTATCCCGATTGAGTAGCTTTACATGGACATAAGAAAATTAAGACCTGTTTTAAATGATTTAAGACCTACAGCACAATATTTCAGATAATAAAAAACTTACAAATCTTCAGAAATTAAACTGCACTATTAGTCTTCATGGTATTTTTTTGCTGTTTTTTTTTTTAAAGACTGGATACCACGTTTTATCAAATTTTGCAGAGTTCCCAAAAAAAGGTATATCTATTTATTTAGATGGGATAAATAGATATACTGCGATAATTAGGTAAAAAAAAGTGATTATTTTTTTACAAATCATTAAAATATTGGTGGGCAGCACAGTGGTTAGCAGTCAGCATGCATTTCTCTGTGGAGTTTTCATGTTCTCCCCGTGTTCACATGGGTTTCCTCTGAGTGCTCTGCTTTTTCCCACAGTCCAAAGATAAGTGGTATAGGTGAATTGGATTAGGTAAATTGGTCATGTGAATGGGAGAGTGTCTGGGTGTAGTCAGCACACTCTCAGTTCTGGGTTGTGGCATCTGCCTGTAAAACTAGTGTAAGAGTAACTAGTGGTTTATTCCACCATGACAACCCATGATAAAAATGGTTATAAGCTGAAGTGTGTAAAATATTAGTAATTTAACATCAAGTGAGTAAAATATAAGGGTGCTTTCACACCTAGACTTTTGTTTCAGAACCTGTCTCGTTTGCCCATTCAGAGCGGTTCGTTTGGCATTTGTGAAACCAGCAATTGCTCTCGGATCCGCACCAAATCAATCGGTCCGAGATCCCCTGAATGAGGTGGTCTCTGCTCGATTGAAACGAACTCTGGATCAGATCGATTGTAGTGAGAAAGCAAAACGATACGAGCCTGGCTATGCCAGTGTGTATTATGGATATGTAATAGGCATATATATAGCTATATGAAGACAGAATTATGAGTAGGATGGGATGTCATTCCTAGCAGTAAATGTGCGTTTCATGTCAAATACGAAAGTGAAAGCATGCTAACTATTAACAAGAGCTGTTTATCTATTAAGAAAATTGACCGAACTGCAGTCTAGTCTGATTTATATTTGGTGAAGATGTCTTAGGGTGTCACCATTTAAAATTAAAGCACAGCTTTCCGCTTATAATGCCTTGTTGCCCATTGCCATAAATTAAAATAAGGACGCCTGACAGCTAATCGGGACTCAAAATAAACCATGAAACTCTCACCAATGTGAGGACAGTTTACTCGCACGTGACTTGTTTTAGCTCTTTTGGTCCGTTTAGAAACTGCGAACCGCACCAGGAACAAAGAGCATCATTGTAACAATTTTAATCCCTTTTTTGGAACAAATTATTGATTCACAGGTGTGAAAGCACCCTTTGTATCTGGGATGCATCTAGTGAACACCATGATTTTGTATAAGGTGCACTTTAATGTGACTAAAAACAGCTATAGAAAAAATAACTCGGGAGGAGATCAGAGTGGAGCCGCTGCTCCCCCAAATCCAGAGAAGCTAAATGAGGTGGCCCGGGCATCTATTTTGAATGTCACCTGGATGCCTACCAGGGTGTTCTGGGCATGTCCCACCGGGAGAAGGCTCTCGGGAAAGACCCAGGACACGTTGGAGGAACTATGTCGCCTCGGGATTCCCCACGAAGGAGCTGGAGGATGTGTCTGGGGAGAAGGAAGTCTGGGGCTCTCTCTTGAGACTGCTGCCCCCGTGACTCAGCCCCGGATAAGCGGCAGACAAGGAATGGATGGACTATAGATGTCAACTAGATATTAAAGTTTGAGGACAAACTTTATGGTGGCTTGAAAAGCCGAGTCTAAAAGTTTGAAGTCGTTTTAAAGTGTAAATAACTGAAGCAGTTTTTATGAAGTTTGAAACAGTCGGCATAGATAAGTACATATATGTTAGCATGTTTCTAGGTTGCTGCTAGGCGGTTGCTAAAGTATTCTGAGTGGTTGCTAAGCAGTTGCTAACATCAATTAGCATGATTCTAGCATTAATTAGCATGTTACTAGCATTTTTCTAGCATGATTTAGCATGTTACTAGCATGTTTCTAGCATGAATTAGCCTGTTGTTAGCATGAATTAGCATGTTTCTAGCATGTTTCTAGCATGTTACTAGCATGTTACTAGCATGTTACTAGCATGAATTAGCATGTTACTAGCATGATTCTAGCATGATTCTAGCATGAATTAGCATGTTACTAGCATGATTCTAGCATGAATTAGCATGTTACTAGCATGTTTCTAGCATGAATTAGCATGTTATTAGCATGATTCTAGCATGAATTAGCATGTTACTAGCATGATTCTAGCATGAATTAGCATGTTACTAGCATGATTCTAGCATGAATTAGCATGTTACTAGCATGTTTCTAGCATTAATTAGCATGTTACTAGCATGTTTCTAGCATGAATTAGCATGTTATTAGCATGTTTCTAGCATGAATTAGCATGTTTCTAGCATGAATTAGCATGTTACTAGCATGTTTCTAGCATGAATTAGCATGTTACTAGCATGATTCTAGCATGAATTAGCATGTTGTTAGCATGAATTAGTATGTTTCTAGCATGATTCTAGCATATTACTAGCATGTTACTAGCATGTTTCTAGCATGAATTAGCATGTTACTAGCTTGATTCTAGCATGAATTAGCATGTAACTAGCTTGATTCTAGCATGAATTAGCATGTTACTAGCATGTTTCTAGCATGAATTAGCATGATTCTAGCATGAATTAGCATGTTACTAGCATGTTTCTAGCATGAATTAGCATGTTACTAGCATGTTTCTAGCATGATTTAGCATGTTATTAGCATGATTTTAGCATGAATTAGCATGTTTCTAGCATGAATTAGCATGTTATTAGCATGATTCTAGCATGAATTAGCATGTTACTAGCATTATTCTAGCATGAATTAGCATGTTACTAGCATGTTGCTAGCATGACATACCATGTTACGAGCATGATTCTAGCATGAATCAGCATGTTACTAGCATGATTCTAGCATGAATTAGCATGTTACTAGCATGATTCTAACATGAATTAGCATGTTACAAGCATGATTCTAGCATGAATTAGCATGTTACTAGCATGATTCTAGCATGGATTAGCATGTAACTAGCATGATTCTAGCATGAATTAGCATGTAACTAGCATGTTACTAGCATGATTCTAGCATGAATCAGCTTGTTTCTAGCATAAATTAGCATGTTACTAGCATGATTCTAGCATGAATTAGCATGTTATAAGCATGATTCTAGCATGAATTAGCATGTTACTAGCATGATTCTAGCATGAATTAGCATGTTGTTAGCATGATTCTAGCATGAATTAGCATGTTACTAGCATGATTCTAGCATGAATTAGCATGTAACTAGCATGATTGTAGCATGAATTAGCATGTTACTAACATGTTTCTAGCATGAATTAGCATGTTATTAGCATGATTCTAGCATGAATTAGCATGTTACTTGCATGTTTCTAGCATGAATTAGCATGTTACTAGCATGTTTCTAGCATGAATTAGCATGTTACTAGCATGATTCTAGTATGAATTAGCATGTTACTAGCATGTTTCTAGCATTAATTAGCATGTTACTAGCATGTTTCTAGCATGAATTAGCATGTTATTAGCATGATTCTAGCATGAATTAGCATGTTTCTAGCATGAATTAGCATGTTATTAGCATGATTCTAGCATGAATTAGCATGTTACTAGCATGTTTCTAGCATTAATAAGCATGTTACTAGCATGTTTCTAGCATGAATTAGCATGTTATTAGCATGATTCTAGCATGAATTAGCATGTTTCTAGCATGAATTAGCATGTTACTAGCATGTTTCTAGCATGAATTAGCATGTTACTAGCATGATTCTAGCATGAATTAGCATGTTACTAGCATGATTCTAGCATGAATTAGCATGTTATTAGCATGATTCTAGCATGAATTAGCATGTTACTAGCATGATTCTAGCATGGATTAGCATGTTACTAGCATGATTCTAGCATGAATTAGCATGTTACTAGCATGATTCTAGCATGAATTAGCATGTTACTAGCATGTTTCTAGCATGAATTAGCATGTTATTAGCATGATTCTAGCATGAATTAGCATGTTTCTAGCATGAATTAGCATGATTCTAGCATGAATTAGCATGTTACTAGCATGATTCTGGCATGAATTAGCATGTTACTAGCATGTTTCTAGCATGAATTAGCATGTTACTAGCATGTTACTAGCATGATTCTAGCATGAATTAGCATGTTACTAGCATGATTCTAGCATGAATTAGCATGTTATTAGCATGATTCTAGCATGAATTAGCATGTTACTAGCATGATTCTAGCATGAATTAGCATGTTACTAGCATGATTCTAGCATGTTACTAGCATATTTCTAGCATGAATTAGCATGTTACTAGCATGTTTCTAGCATGAATTAGCATGTTGTTAGCATGATTCTAGCATGAATTAGCATGTTTCTAAAATGAATTAGCATGTAACTAGCATGATTCTAGCATTAATTAGCATGTAACTAGCATGTTACTAGCATGATTCTAGCATGAATCAGCTTGTTTTTAGCATGAATTAGCATGTTGTTAGCATGATTCTAGCATGAATTAGCATGTTACTAGCATGACTAGCATGTCACTATCGTGTTGCTAGCACCTTTCTAGCAAGATTAGCATGTCAGTAGGAAGTTTAAACTGTTAGCGTGTGTTAGAATAGCTAGTCACAGTCTCTGGGACAGTTGCTAGGGTCCTGAAATTGGTTGCTAGGGAGTGGCTAGTAAGTTTAAAGGTAATCAGTGATTGGCTGCTGGCTAGACTGAGTTGAATGAGGCCAGACTCTAGTCTGTAGGACAGTCTGATGCAGAGTTATGAGCTCACAAAGGTTGATCCAATGTTAAGTAAATGGGAGTCTTTTACAATGGAAGTCTATGGGACAGTTGCTAGGGTGCTGTAAGTGGTTGCTAGGGAGTGGCTAGTAAGTTAATAGTCATCAGTTATTGGCTGCTGGCTAGACTGAGTTAAATGAGTCCAGTTAGAAGTCTGTAGGATAGTCTGATGCAGAGTTATGAGCTCACAAAGTTTGACCCAATGTTAAGTCAATGGGACTTTTGGGATTTTTCTGGGTCGTTTTTCGGAAAACCCAAGGTCGGATCAGTTAGAAAAGATATAGCAACCCGAGTCAGACCAGTTCGAAGGTTTGACGAAAGTTTGAAGTATGTAGCTTGAAAGGCCTAGGAGGAGATACACTTAGAAATTAGTCTCAGAAGAATAACAAGAAGAAGAAGAAGAAGAAGAAGAAGAAGAAGAAGAAGAATAACTAGATATTAAAGTTTGAGGACAAACTTTATGGTGGCTTGAAAAGCCGAGTCTGAATTAGCATGTTACTAGCATGAATTAGCAAGTAACTAGCATGATTCTAACATAAATTAGCATGTAACTAGCATGATTCTAGCATGAATTAGCATGTTACTAGCATGTTTCTAGCATGAATTAGCATGATTCTAGCATGAATTAGCATGTTACTAGCATGTTTCTAGCATGAGTTACCATGTTACCAGCATGTTTCTAGCATGAATTAGCATGTTACTAGCATGATTCTAGCATGAATTAGCATGTTACTAGCATGTTTCTAGCATGAATTAGCATGTTACTAGCATGTTATTAGCATGATTCTAGCATGAATTAGCATGTTTCTAGCATGAATTAGCATGTTATTAGCATGATTCTAGCATGAATTAGCATGTTACTAGCATGATTCTAGCATGAATTAGCATGTTACTAGCATGTTTCTAGCATGAATTAGCATGTTACTAGCATGATTCTAGCATGAATTAGCATGTTACTAGCATGTTTCTAGCATTAATTAGCATGTTACTAGCATGTTTCTAGCATGAATTAGCATGTTACTAGCATGATTCTAGCATGAATTAGCATGTTACTAGCATGAATTAGCAAGTAACTAGCATGATTCTAACATAAATTAGCATGTAACTAGCATGATTCTAGCATGAATTAGCATGTTACTAGCATGTTTCTAGCATGAATTAGCATGATTCTAGCATGAATTAGCATGTTACTAGCATGTTTCTAGCATGACTTACCATGTTACTAGCATGTTTCTAGCATGAATTAGCATGTTACTAGCATGATTCTAGCATGAATTAGCATGTTACTAGCATGTTTCTAGCATGAATTAGCATGTTACTAGCATGTTATTAGCATGATTCTAGCATGAATTAGCATGTTTCTAGCATGAATTAGCATGTTATTAGCATGATTCTAGCATGAATTAGCATGTTAATAGCATGATTCTAGCATGAATTAGCATGTTACTAGCATGTTTCTAGCATGAATTAGCATGTTACTAGCATGATTCTAGCATGGATTAGCATGTAACTAGCATGATTCTAGCATGAATTAGCATGTTACTAGCATGTTTCTAGCATGAATTAGCATGTTACAAGCATGATTCTAGCATGAATTAGCATGTTACTAGCATGATTCTAGCATGAATTAGCATGTTACTAGCATGATTCTAGCATGAATTAGCATGTTACTAGCATGTTTCTAGCATTGATTAGCATGTTACTAGCATGATTCTAGCATGAATTAGCATGTTATTAGCATGATTTTAGCATGAATTAGCATGTTACTAGCATGATTCTAGCATGAATTAGCATGTTACTAGCATGTTTCTAGCATGAATTAGCATGTTACTAGCATGATTCTAGCATGAATTAGCATGTTACTAGCATGATTCTAGCATGAATTAGCATTTTACTAGCATGATTCTAGCATGAATTAGCATGTTACTAGCATGATTCTAGCATGGATAAGCATGTTACTAGCATGTTTCTAGCATGAATTAGCATGTTACTAGCATGATTCTAGCATGAATTAGCATGTTACTAGCATGATTCTAGCATGAATTAGCATGTTACTAGCATGATTCTAGCATGAATTAGCATGTTATTAGCATGAATTAGCATGTTACTAGCATGATTCTAGCATGTTACTAGCATGTTTCTAGCATGAATTAGCATGTTATTAGCATGATTCTAGCATGTTACTAGCATGTTTCTAGCATGAATTAGCGTGTAACTAGCATGATTCTAGCATTAATTAGCATGTAACTAGCATGTTACTAGCATGATTCTAGCATGAGTCAGCTTGTTTCTAGCATGAATTAGCATGTTGTTAGCATGATTCTAGCATGAATTAGCATGTTACTAGCATGACTAGCATGTCACTATCGTGTTGCTAGCACCTTTCTAGCAAGATTAGCATGTCAGTAGGATGTTAAAACTGTTAGCGTGTGTTAGAATAGCTAGTCACAGTCTCTGGGACAGTTGCTAGGGTGCTGAAATTGGTTGCTAGGGAGTGGCTAGTAAGTTTAAAGGTAATCAGTGATTGGCTGCTGGCTAGACTGAGTTGAATGAGGCCAGACTCTAGTCTGTAGGACAGTCTGATGCAGAGTTATGAGCTCACAAAGGTTGATCCAATGTTAAGTAAATGGGAGTCTTTTACAATTGAAGTCTATGGGACAGTTGCTAGGGTGCTGTAAGTGGTTGCTAGGGAGTGGCTAGTAAGTTTAAAGGTAATCAGTGATTGGCTGCTGGCTAGACTGAGTTGAATGAGGCCAGACTCTAGTCTGTAGGACAGTCTGATGCAGAGTTATGAGCTCACAAAGGTTGATCCAATGTTAAGTAAATGGGAGTCTTTTACAATGGAAGTCTATGGGACAGTTGCTAGGGTGCTGTAAGTGGTTGCTAGGGAGTGGCTAGTAAGTTAAAAAGTCATCAGTTATTGGCTGCTGGCTAGACTGAGTTAAATGAGTCCAGTTAGAAGTCTGTAGGACAGTCTGATGCAGAGTTATGAGCTCACAAATTTTGACCCAATGTTAAGTCAATGGGACTTTTGGGATTTTTCTGGGTCGTTTTTCGGAAAACCCAAAGTCGGATCAGTTAGAAAAGATATAGCAACCCGAGTCAGACCAGTTTGAAGGTTTGACGAAAGTTTGAAGTATGTAGCTTGAAAGGCCTCGGAGGAGATACACTTAGAAATTAGTCTCAGAAGAAGAAGAAGAATAACTAGATATTAAAGTTTGAGGACAAACTTTATGGTGGCTTGAAAAGCCGAGTCTGAATTAGCATGTTACTAGCATGAATTAGCAAGTAACTAGCATGATTCTAACATAAATTAGCATGTAACTAGCATGATTCTAGCATGAATTAGCATGTTACTAGCATGTTTCTAGCATGAATTAGCATGATTCTAGCATGAATTAGCATGTTACTAGCATGTTTCTAGCATGAGTTAGCATGTTACTAGCATGTTTCTAGCATGAATTGGCATGTTACTGGCATGATTCTAGCATGAATTAGCATGTTACTAGCATGATTCTAGCATGAATTAGCATGTTACTAGCATGTTTCTAGCATGATTTAGCATGTTATTAGCATGCTTCTAGCATGAATTAGCATGTTTCTAGCATGAATTAGCATGTTATTAGCATGATTCTAGCATGAATTAGCATGTTACTAGCATGATTCTAGCATGAATTAGCATGTTACTAGCATGATTCTAGCATGAATTAGCATGTTACTAGCATGATTCTAGCATGAATTAGCATGTTATTAGCATGATTCTAGCATGAATTAGCATGTTACTAGCATGATTCTAGCATGAATTAGCATATTATTAGCATGATTCTAGCATGAATTAGCATGTTACTAGCATGATTCTAGCATGAATTAGCATGTTACTAGCATGAATTAGCATGTCACTAGCATGATTCTAGCATGAATTAGCATGTTACTTGCATGATTCTAGCATGAATTAGCATGTTATTAGCATGATTCTAGCATGAATTAGCATGTTACTAGCATGATTCTAGCATGAATTAGCATGTTCCTAGCATGAATTAGCATGTTACTAGCATAATTCTAGCATGAATTAGCATGTTACTAGCATGATTCTAGCATGAATTAGCATGTTACTAGCATGATTCTAGCATGAATTAGCATGTTACTAGCATGATTCTAGCATGAATTAGCATGTTACTAGCATGATTCTAGCATGAATTAGCATGTTACTAGCATGATTCTAGCATGAATTAGCATGTTACTAGCATGATTCTAGCATGGATTAGCATGTAACTAGCATGATTCTAGCATGAATTAGCATGTTACGAGCATGTTTCTAGCATGAATTAGCATGTTACTAGCATGATTCTAGCATGAATTAGCATGTAACCAGCATGTTTCTAGCATGAATTAGCATGTTACTAGCATTATTCTAGCATGAATTAGCATGTTTCTAGCATGAATTAGCATGTTATTAGCATGATTCTAGCATGAATTAGCATGTTACTAGCATGATTCTAGCATGAATTAGCATGTTTCTAGCATGAATTAGCATGTTACTAGCATGATTCTAGCATGAATTAGCATGTTACTAGCATGATTCTAGCATGAATTAGCATGTTACTAGCATGATTCTAGCATGAATTAGCAGGTTACTAGCATGATTCTAGCATGAATTAGCAGGTTACTAGCATGATTCTAGCATGGATTAGCATGTTACTAGCATGATTCTAGCATGGATTAGCATGTAACTAGCATGATTCTAGCTTGAATTAGCATGTTACTAGCATGTTTCTAGCATGAATTAGCATGTTACTAGCATGATTCTAGCATGAATTAGCATGTTACTAGCATGTTTCTAGCATGAATTAGCATGTTACTACCATGTTTCTAGCATGAATTAGCATGTTACTAGCATGATTCTAGCATGAATTAGCATGTTACTAGCATGTTTCTATCATGAATTAGCATGTTATTAGCATGATTCTAGCATGAATTAGCATGTTATTAGCATGATTCTAGCATGAATTAGCATGAATTAGCATGTTTCTAGCATGATTCTAGCATGAATTAGCATGTTACTAGCATGTTTCTAGCATGAATTAGCATGTAACTAGCATGATTCTAGCATGAATTAGCATGTTACTAGCATGATTCTAGCATGAATTAGCATTTTACTAGCATGATTCTAGCATGAATTAGCATGTTACTAGCATGATTCTAGCATGGATTAGCATGTTACTAGCATGTTTCTAGCATGAATTAGCATGTTACTACCATGTTTCTAGCATGAATTAGCAAGTTACTAGCATGATTCTAGCATGAATTAGCATGTTACTAGCATGTTTCTAGCATGAATTAGCATGTTACTAGCATGATTCTAGCATGAATTAGCATGTTACTAGCATGATTCTAGCATGAATTAGCATGTTATTAGCATGATTCTAGCATGAATTAGCATGTTACTAGCATGATTCTAGCATGTTACTAGCATGTTTCTAGCATGAATTAGCATGTTATTAGCATGTTTCTAGCATGAATTAGCATGTTGTTAGCATGATTCTAGCATGAATTAGCATGTTTCTAGCATGAATTAGCATGTAACTAGCATGATTCTAGCATTAATTAGCATGTAACTAGCATGTTACTAGCATGATTCTAGCATGAGTCAGCTTGTTTCTAGCATGAATTAGCATGTTGTTAGCATGATTCTAGCATGAATTAGCATGTTACTAGCATGACTAGCATGTCACTATCGTGTTGCTAGCACCTTTCTAGCAAGATTAGCATGTCAGTAGGATGTTAAAACTGTTAGCGTGTGTTAGAATAGCTAGTCACAGTCTCTGGGACAGTTGCTAGGGTGCTGAAATTGGTTGCTAGGGAGTGGCTAGTAAGTTTAAAGGTAATCAGTGATTGGCTGCTGGCTAGACTGAGTTGAATGAGGACAGACTCTAGTCTGTAGGACAGTCTGATGCAGAGTTATGAGCTCACAAAGGTTGATCCAATGTTAAGTAAATGGGAGTCTTTTACAATGGAAGTCTATGGGACAGTTGCTAGGGTGCTGTAAGTGGTTGCTAGGGAGTGGCTAGTAAGTTAAAAAGTCATCAGTTATTGGCTGCTGGCTAGACTGAGTTAAATGAGTCCAGTTAGAAGTCTGTAGGACAGTCTGATGCAGAGTTATGAGCTCACAAAGTTTGACCCAATGTTAAGTCAATGGGACTTTTGGGTTTTTTCTGGGTCGTTTTTCGGAAAACCCAAGGTCGGATCAGTTAGAAAAGATATAGCAACCCGAGTCAGACCAGTTTGAAGGTTTGACGAAAGTTTGAAGTATGTAGCTTGAAAGGCCTAGGAGGAGATACACTTAGAAATTAGTCTCAGAAGAATAAGAAGAAGAAGAAGAAGAAGAAGAAGAAGAAGAAGAAGAAGAAGAAGAAGAAGAATAATAAGTTTAAGATAGATAACAGTATGCTGGCTTTTCAAGCCACCATAACTAGATTATTAAAGTTTGAGGACAAACTTTGAGGCTGGCTTGTGAAAGTCTGTTGGTAATAGTTTATTTAGTTTAAAGTAGTTTTAAAAAGTATGAAAAGATAGATAGATAGATAGATAGATAGATAGATAGATAGATAGATAGATAGATAGATAGATAGATAGATAGATAGATAGATAGATAGATAGATAGATAGATAGATAGATAGATAGATAGATAGATAGAACAATTAGCATGTCATTAGCATGATTCTACTATGATATAGCATGTTATTAGCATGATTCTAGCATGAATTAGCATGTTACTAGCATGATTCTAGCATGAACTAGCATGTTACTAGTATCATTCTAGCATGAATTAGCATGTTACTAGCATGATTCTAGCATGAATTAGCATGTTACTAGCATGATTCTAACATGAATTAGCATGTTACTAGCATGGTTCTAGCATGAATTAGCATGTTACTAGCATGATTCTAGCATGAATTAGCATGATTCTAGCATGGTTCTAGCATGAATAAGCATGATTCTAGCATGAATTAGCATGTTACTAGCATGGTTCTAGCATGAATTAGCATGTTACTAGCATGATTCTAGCATGAATTAGCATGATTCTAGCATGAATTAGCATGTTACTAGCATGATTCTAGCATGAATTAGCACGTTACTAGCATGATTCTAGCATGAATTAGCATGTTACTAGCATGATTCTAGCATGAATTAGCATGTTACTAGCATGATTCTAGCATGAATTAGCATGTTACTAGCATGATTCTAGCATGAATTAGCATGTTATTAGCATGATTCTAGCATGAATTAGCATCGTTCTAGCATGAATTAGCAAGTTACTAGCATGATTCTAGCATGAATTAGCATGTTACTAGCATGATTCTAGCATGAATTAGCACGTTACTAGCATGATTCTAGCATGAATTAGCATGTTACTAGCATGATTCTAGCATGAATTAGCATGTTACTAGCATGATTCTAGCATGAATTAGCATGTTACTAGCATGATTCTAGCATGAATTAGCATGTTACTAGCATGATTCTAGCATGAATTAGCATGTTATTAGCATGATTCTAGCATGAATTAGCATCGTTCTAGCATGAATTAGCAAGTTACTAGCATGATTCTAGCATGAATTAGCATGTTACTAGCATGATTCTAGCATGAATTAGCATGTTACTAGCATGATTCTAGCATGAATTAGCATGTTACTAGCATGATTCTAGCATGAATAAGCATGATTCTAGCATGAATTAGCATGTTACTAGCATGGTTCTAGCATGAATTAGCATGTTACTAGCATGTTTCTAGCATGAATTAGCATGTTACTAGCATGATTCTAGCATGAATCAGCATGTTACTAGCATGATTCTAGCATGAATTAGCATGTTACTAGCATGATTCTAGCATGAATTAGCATGATTCTAGCATGAATTAGCATGTTACTAGCAAGATTCTAGCATAAATTAGCATGTTACTAGCATGATTCTAGCATGAATTAGCATGTTACTACCATGATTCTAGCATGAATTAGCATCGTTCTAGCATGAATTAGCATGTTACTAGCATGATTCCAGCATGATTTAGCATGTTACTAGCATGATTCTAGCATGAATTAGCATGTTACTAGCATGATTCTAGCATGAATTAGCATGATTCTAGCATGATTCTAGCATGAATTAGCATGTTATTAGCATGATTCTAGCATGAATTAGCATGTTATTAGCATGATTCTAGCATGAATTAGCATGTTACTAGCATGATTCTAGCATGAATTAGCATGTTACTAGCATGATTCCAGCATGAATTAGCATGTTACTAGCATGATTCTAGCATGAATTAGCATGTTACTAGCATGATTCCAGCATGAATTAGCATGTTACTAGCAAGATTCTAGCATGGATTAGCATGTTACTAGCATGATTCTAGCATGAATTAGCATGTTACTAGCATGATTCCAGCATGAATTAGCATGTTGCTAGTCATTGCTAGCATGTGAACCATACAGGATTCATGGTGTGCTAGCATGAGTCAAATAAGCCAACCCCCGCTTCTCTACGATGTTCTGATACTGAGATATAGCTGCTGTTATATCGTTGCTAGGTTAGTCTGTTTTGTTGCTATGGAGTTGATTGACAGATGAGACTGATGATGTATCAAAGCTTCTTGCCAGTATGAACAGTTAAAAACAACCCCCATGTCTCTATAACACTGCAGCAGGACGATATCAATCTGGGCCTCTATAATGGCAGTCTATGGGACAGTTGCTAGGGTGCAGTATCTGGTTGTTAGGGTGTGGCTAGAAAGTTAAAAGGCCATCAGTGATTGGCTGCTGGCTAGACTGAGTTAAATGAGCCCAGCCATTAGTCTTTATGACAGTCTGATGCAGAGTTATGAGCTCACAAAGTTTGATCCAATGTAAAGTCAATGAGCATCATTTGCAATGGAAGTCTATGGGACAGTTTCTAGGGTCCAAAAGTGGTTGCTAGGGCGTGGCTAGAAAGTTTAAAGCTCATCAGTTATTGGCAGTTAGGTAGTCTGAGTTAAATGAGCCCAGTTAGAAGTCTGTGTGACATTCTGACGCAGAGTTATGAGGTCACAAAGTTTGACCCCATGTTAAGCCTATGGGATTTTTTCGGTGGTCCCGGGACGTTTTTCGGAAAACCGAAAGTCGGATCAGTCTGAGGAGATATAGCAATCCGAGTCCGAATAGTTCGGAGGTCTGGTGCGAGTTTGGTGGTCATAGCTTGAAAGCTCTAGGAGGAGATAGAGTTAGAAATTTAGTCTCAGAAGAAGAATAATAAAAAAAAAAATAATAATAATAATAAGTTTAAATAGGATAACAGTAGTCTGGCTTGCTGCACAAGCCAGCCTAATAATAAGTTTAAGATAGATAACAATATGCTGGCTTTTCAAGCCACCATAATAATAAGTTTAAGATAGATAACAGTATGCTGGCTTTTCAAGCCACCATAATGACTGCTCTTTTCCAACATTCTTAAGAATATCTTGTTTTGTGTTCAACTGAAGAAAGAAATTCCTAAAAGTTTAGAACCACTTGAGTGTGAGTGAATGGGAACTTTCCATTTAAGACCTCTAAACATTTGAACACTTTCTAGGATTTAGGCGCAAAAATCATTAATGTTTGTAGCTTTAACAAAGATTAAATGTATTTGTTTTATACTCGGGTGACACGGTAGCTCATGAAAGTTGCTGGTTCGAGTCCCAGCTAGGTCAGTTGGCTTTTCTGTGTGGAGTTTGCATGTTCTCCCCGTGTTCGCGTGGGTTTCCTCTGGGTGCTCCGGTTTCCCCCACAGTTCAAAGACATACGGTACAGGTTAATTGAATAAACTAAATTGGCTGTAGTGTACAGTATGTGTGTGAATGAGTGTTTATGGATGTTACCCAGTACTGGGTTGCAGCTGGAAGAGCATCCGCTCTGTAAAACATATGGTGGATATGTTGGCGGTTCATTCCACTGTTGTGACCCCTGATGAATAAAGGGACTAAGCCAAAGGAAAATGAATGAATAAATGTTTTATACAGATTAATTGTGGTCTAGAAGGGCCGCTTAAAACAATTGCCAGATTAATTGATGGTATATTCCACTATGACAACCACTGAGAAATCAGGTACTAAGCTGAAAGAAAGCAAGCAAGTGAGTGAGTGAAACCTATGCAGTGTGATTTTACATTTGATTATTCAATTTCTGAAAATCTTCAGAAAAACAAAAAGCAGTTTATTTCATTTGTATGTTACTGTTCTATTGTATCCATCTATCCTTGTACTATTGTATTTATTTATCCTTTGCTTATAACACCTTATGTAGAGGCTGTCCAAATTACTAAATTAAAAAAACAATTATAGCTGCAAGCAGCAATTATCGGGGCCAAGCAGTCCAGTGACCACATGATAAACAAGCATGGCAACAAGCTGCAGAGCAACTGGAAAATTCTATAACTTTTTTGGCAGCGTGGCCTGTGCCAAATTTGGAATTAATGATCTACAGAGAGTTCAACACAACAGATTTTCAAACTAATTCAATATGGTGGACAGGAAGTTGTGTCAATTAGGGAATAAATTATATCAATATTCTCGGCATGATTCAAGGAATTTAACAAGACCAATCTTATGACAATAGATAAAACTATTTAGAAGTCATTTGATAAAATTTGTATCATTTCTATTGATAAAATAAAATTTTGCCAATTTTTACCCAGAAGATGGCACAAACTGATGTGGTTTGGTCAATGTCAGGTCTAGATGAAGTTTATAGTTTTTTTTCTTAGTATTAGTTTTTATTAGTTTTATTTTTATTCGTTTTTTTATTATAGTTTTATTTTTATTAGTTTTAGTTTTTATTTGTTTATATTTCCTTTTGACTTTTTGTTTTCAAATTCAGTTAGTTTTAATTAGTTTTTAGAGGGAGATTTGCTAGTTTCTAGTTTTAGTTTAGTTTTTGTTAGTTTCAGTGTTAGTTTTTTGTTAGTTGTTTTTGTAAATTAGGATATTTGTTGGGTGCAAGATTCACAATCATCAGAATAAATATTGTATAATAAAAACTCAACCAAAGATGGGCTCCATTTTTTTTGGACACAAAAACACTACCATTTACCCATCCTCAAATTCAAATACAAATGGCCACAAGATAGCAGCCTTAAATAAAATATGTGTGCAAGGCTGATTATGAGGTTAAATAAACAGTAGTGATGGGAGGTTCGAATCTTAAACGCAAACTGGACCTTTTATGAAAATGTTCCCAGGTTTGGACTCAACATATCAAAAATATGTAGTTAGAAATCATAATTTCAGTCAGTTTAAACATCACCATGCTCTGAAAAGTTTCTTACAATTACATTTTGCAACCCAACTGAAGCATGATTCACTTATTTAAATTCTATTACAACTTTCTGTTATGAAATAAACGTACGTTTTGCCAGATCTTCTCACTTAAGCTCTCGATTTTCCTGCGCTGCAGTTGTTCAAGTTTGGTTCAGTCTCAGCAGGCTGTCATGTACTGTTTGTGTTCGGTTCACTGAATCACGCATGCGCAGTATAATCGGTTCACCGCTTCTCAAAACTGATCTCAGTCTACTGTTCTAATAACTGAATAACTCAGTATATGTTGGTTTATTTCGAGTCAGAGGGGGTATCAGGCATGTAAAAAGTAAGTTGTTTGTGGATAAGTGTTTCAAATGATTCAGTTTGATTTGGTGAATTAGTTTAACTGGTTTACTTGGAAGATCCGGTTAAAAAGAACAATTCGTTCGCAAACGTGATGACTAATACAAAAATTAATTTGTTCGTTTTCGTCAACTATAATAACCTTGGTCTAGATCACACACTTTAAGTTTGGTTTCAATACTTCAAACCATTGCAGTGATTCAGCCTGGCAGCAATACATCAAGTTTGCACGTGTTAAATGACAACAGTTTCGTCTATCAACATGAATTCTATAACTTTTGGTCAACATGGTCTGATGATGATCTGAGACAAATTTGGTGCAAATCTGCCAAACGATATAGGAGGAATTTGAAAAAGCTTGATGGTGTACATTCATGTCATCTGGAGAAAGTTTTCAAATCGCAATATATATAAAACACAAGGAAAAAAAGCTGCCCTAGTAACAACTTAACAAGCGGGTTATGCAATTAATAGTGAAAACTAATTTGCTTGAGTCATACCGTTTTGTTCGAGTTTCTCATGGGCCTGTCTGACCATTGCACACTGTCTGGAAATGGCGGCGAAGCGTCTCTCCACCTCTCCCAGCTGGTTCAGGTGGCTGTCTTTGGTTTGTGTATGCAGCTGCAACTTTTGCTCCTGAAAAGTTTAAAAACACATTGTCCTCCCTTCGAAGAGGAATATCCCCATTCGGCTCTACAAGTAATAACACTTCTTCTTTCTCTGCAAAATATATATATATATATATATACTGCAGCGGAGAGTTTGAAGACCTTTGTTTAACATCTCGGCTTTCTGCTAGATAAGGAGTTAACTTCAAAAAACATGCCTGAGGGGCTTTTATGTGAAGCGCAGCCCGTTACTGTTTGATTGTCTGTATCAAACTGATTCCCCTCTCCGCCATCGAAAGGTTAAACAGAGCGAGGCTTCGATATAAAATATTTTAATAGTGGTATTTTCACAGCAGCGCTGACGGTTCACGTGTCACGGCCTCCCTATCCGTTACTCCTGATGATCCGCTCTCCCTCTCAGTTCCTCCTCTTTAATTCTTCCCACTCCCACTTGCCTCTGTCAACAATTTATATAATTGGAAATCCTTACCAGCTCGCCTAATTTCTTCTCCAAACTGTACCTGAGCAACTGCAAGAGAGTAGGAAAAGAAACAGAAATGTGGTTTAAGTGATTTACTATACTAAAAGTTAGAAGGCACATTTCTAAAAAACAATGCTAAACCAAACTAATAAAAATGATAACTAAACTTAGAGTAAAGACTAGAGTTATAAATATTACTGGCATAATTATTGGTTTTTCTTTTTACTTTAGGGTGTTTTATTAAATTTAAGTTTGGGACAAATTGCTCAGATTACAGATAAATTAATGGCTTATTACATCATTTTAAAGAAAACAGAAACAATAAATAAAAAATAAAAAAATTACAACATTATTTTTTCTTGTTTTTTTTTTTGCTTTATTATTACTATAACATCTTCCATAATTCTAGAAATCAAATGATAAATGACACGTGTGCAAGAATACATCACAATTAGTGTACAGATAACCATTACCAAATTTGACATCTTCTATTATTCTGTAGATCAAATGGTAACAAAAGTGAACAGATAATCCAAAATACTTCACAAAAATCTGTTTAGATACACATAGATACACATGCCTTTGCAACTTTACTGGCTAGATGACTTATTCTTATGGATGTCAACAGCACCCCCTTCTTATCGGCAATGGGTTTTTGATTTCCTTCATGCTCTTCGAATGGAAAAGATTCAGTTCACAATAAAACAAAAGCCAGAACAGTTCCAGAAAGTCTGGAGCCCTTTTCTAAAATTTTAAGGAGACAACTATATCTTATTGCCTTTATTTCTTTTTTTCTTTGTATAATTAATTAATTAATTAATTTATTCATGTAATCTTTTGTTTGTTTTTTTAATATTCTTATTTTTTATGTTATCTTATGTTTGTACAGTTGAAGTCAGAATTATTAGCCCCCCAATTAATTTTTTTTCCCCCAATTTCTGTTTAACGGAGAGAAGATTTTTTCAACACATTTCTAAACATAATAGTTTTAATAACTCCTCTTTAATTTATTTGATCTTTGCCATGATGACAGTAAATAATATTTTACTAGATATTTTTCAAGACACTTTTATGCAGCTTAAAGTGACATTTAAAGGCTTAATTAGGTTAATTAGGGTAACTAGACAAGTTAGGGTAATTAGGCAAGTTATTGTAAAATATTATCAGACATACTGTGAAAATTTCCTTGCTCTGTCAAACATATGGGAAATATAAAAAAAGGGGGGAGGGGCTAATAATTCTGACTTCAACTGTATGTCTTTGTGTATATATGTGGTATTTTACCTTTTATTTATATACTTATTTAGTGTATAGTTATGTTTTTCTGATAATCTCTTTTTTGGTGAATTGTATCAGTGCGTATATCTATATCTATCTATATTATGTATATTTTATTGTCTGACCTAAGATGAATAATAAAAAAATAAATAATAATACATCATAATTGCATCATATAATAAATATGCAAACATCCATAGTGGATTCATGAATTACTATTATTTGTTAATTAATTTTAAGTTATTATTCTAATATTATAATTTTACTCCAGACTTTGAACAAAAAAGCAAGAACTAATCACAAAAACTGCAATGTTTAATAATAATTAAACCCATAATTATTA
Source organism: Danio aesculapii (assembly GCF_903798145.1). Taxonomy (NCBI): domain Eukaryota; kingdom Metazoa; phylum Chordata; class Actinopteri; order Cypriniformes; family Danionidae; genus Danio; species Danio aesculapii. The sequence goes on along the minus strand of NC_079459.1, from coordinate 22,121,958 downwards.
TAATTGAAATATATGCAAACAATATATAATAATCATTATTCTACATACATTACTTTTAAATGTAATAATGTACAATTTTTTTTTCAATTCTGATCACTGAGCTTACCATTACCAAATATAAGTGTAACAAGGGACCTTATTGGCCAATGGTATGGTTGAACCGATGGACCATAAGAGAAAACATACATCACCCATGTGACATCATTTATCTGACAACACCAAATAGACCTACACAGACCCCCACTCATGGGGTCAGATGAGATGCATTTTCCCACTCTTTTACCTTTATGTTCCAAAAGCAGGACGCTCTTGTCTTGTAAGTGTTTGTTGTCACTGTATTGATTTTGTGTACCTGCAGCTGTTTAAGTTCTTCCTTCAGGCTCGTGATCTCTTTGTCTTTCAGTTCAGTGGCCAACTGGCTTTTACCCTTGAAGAGGTCATTAACATTTAGTCAGATGATCATTTATTAATATCTGAATTCAATATTTTTTGTGTAAAGTTGCTGTTAAAGAAGAAAACATATTAATCATTCATTCATTTTCTTTTCAGCTTAGTGCCTTTATTAATCAGGGGCCACCACAGCGGAATGACTTGTGTTGGCATATGTTTTACGCAGCAGATGCCCTTCCAGCTGCAACCCATCACTGGGAAACATCCATACACACTCATTCACACTCATACACTACGGGCAATTTAGCTTACCCAATTCACCTATACCACATGTCTTTGGACTTGTGTGGGAAACCGGAGCACCCGGAGGAAACCCACATGAACACGGGGAGAACATGCAAACTCCACACAGAAACGCCAACTGACCAAGCCGGAGCTCGAACCAGTGACCCTCTTGCTGTGAGGCGATTGTGCTACCTACTGCGCCACCGTGCTGCCACATATTAATTTAAATGTTAAAAAAAAACCGCAAAACAGAATAAAATAGTAAAATATAAAGTGACCAACCTTTTCAACTTCAGACATGCGGATCTGTGCCTGAAACTTTCAGATATCAGAAATTAAAAATAAGTAAAAAAGGAGCAAAAATGAATAAATCCCTTGAATTTTAATTATATATATATATATATATATATATATATATATATATATATATATATATATATATATATATATATATATATATACATATACAGTTGAAGTCAGAATTATTAGCCCCTCTGTTTATTTTTTCCCCCTATTTCTGTTTAACAGAGAGAAGATGTCTTCAACACATTTCTAAACATAATAGTTTTAATAACTCATTTCTAATAACTGATTTATTTTATCTTTGCCATGATGACAGTAAATAATATTTTACTAGATATTTTTCAAGACACTTCTATACAGCTTAAAGAGGCATTTAAAAGCTTAACTAGGTTATTTAGGTTAACTAGGCAGTTTAGGGCTATTAGGCAAGTTATTGTATAATGATGGTTTGTTATGTAGACTATCGAAAAAAAAAAATTGACCTTAAAATGGTTTTTAAAAAATTTAAAAGTGCTTTTATTCTAGCCGAAATAAAGCAAACAAGACTTTCTCCAGAAGAAAAAATATTATCGGACATACTGGGAAAATTTCCTTGTTCTGTGAAACATCATTTGGGAAATATTAAAAAAGAAAATGAAATTTAAAGGGGGGTTAATAATTCTGACTTCAACTGTATATACACCGTGTCTAAAAAAATCCAATAATTTATCATACAAAAATAAGACTGATTACCGTACTACAGAAATAAGAATGACCAAATTTCGTACAAGAAACAGCGCAATCTGTGCATTAGATAATTTTTTTATTTACGTTTCTTAGCGATGATGTAATGATGACGTATTTATTTTTAGCTGTGTAAAGCTTAAATAAAAATTGTGCTTTCAAATGAAGATACGAGCTTGATCAAAGGTTTACGAGAACTGAAAGGCTAGTGCTTCATGCTTTTCTTTGTGAATTTCTGACTAAAAACTGGACAAAAGGTCGATTGGATTACTCTTTGGTGAAAATTGATCGCACTGGATCAGTATGTTGTGTGGCGGAGAGTGGTCGTCCACTGCTGGTACTGTTAAAAATATCACCACTGTCAAAGACATGGTACTGAGCCAAGAAGATGCAGACGAAGAGGGAAATGTGGTGATATAATTCAGGTAAGGTGGAAAATGTATACGTATAATTTAATCTATTTGCCATCTTATTACAAAATATAATTGGAGGTATTTTGACAAAACTCTGACAGAATTAATTTTGCTAGTGTCAATATGGTGAATAAAGCCCCGCCTACTAGTACAGGAGTTAATCATCGATCTCTATATGGCGAATAAAGCCTGTCTTCTAGTACAGGAGCCAATCATCGATTCCTATAGACTGACGATACTCCAGGGTAGGGGCTCAGACTAGATATGAGTTTCTGCAGATTTTAAGTGATTTGGAAGTTTAGAAATTAAACTTATGAGACAGTTGTTGTTTAATTTTATTGGTGATTCCTAATATGAAATTCAGCCGTAAGCTTGGCAAGCAGTTTTAGAGAATTCGATGTTTCCCCATTCAAACAAAGAGCCAGAGCATACTGCCTGAGAGGTGTTTCAAAGATAGCCGCCGACTTGCCTTAAAGGAACTTTGATTATATATAATGCGTACCTGCTTTTTTACAACAGCAAGTGACTCTGAACTTTCAGTTGACATTCTGGAAATCTGACTTTGTAAGGACTCCTGCAAAAATAGAAAAAAAATCTGTTAATGCCAACATAAACTTTGGCAATGTAATATATAAAAAGGAATATAAAAATATATAAGTAATTTGATTAACAAAGGTTACTACTAAAAGTAAACCATAAAATAATTACCAAAAATTAAAAAAACTTTAGATGAAATCCAATTTATTTTATTAGCTAGTGGTCAAGACACATATACATATATATATACATAAAATAACAAAAACTAAAATCAAAAATATAAACAGAAACTAAATTAAAATAATAATAAAAACTAATACTGGAAATAAAATAAATTAAGCCTAGTGAATATGGAAAATAAACAGATAGATAAATAAATAAATTAATTAATTAACTAAATAAATGAATGAAGATTTCTTTTAAAGGATTCTTTGTAACTCAATGAAAAAAATTTTTTTTTTAAATCAATCATAACAAACCGTTTTCCATTCTAACTCCTGCTTCTCCAGTACAAGTTTACAAATCTGCTCCTCATATCTTGTTTCAGCATCCTATATCCAAAATATCCACAAAACATGCATATTAATTACCAATGGTCAAGATATTTATAAGAAAGAAACATATAAAGTGATTCACGTGACATGCAGATGTCTGAACACCAGAGAGTTTTCATCATAAAAACATGAGTGACTTTTACAGTATATGCATGTAAAAATTGGTTTACAACCTGCAAAAAAATTTGGTAACGTTTAAAAGAAAGAACAATAAATTGAATAAAAAGAGGGCTAATGACAGTTGGATACATTACATCTAACAAAACGTGTTCCAAAAAAAAAAATCACTCTAGACTAGTGTCATTCATAACGATGAGCTTTCAGCATTAAGACATTAAAATTTCCTGTATCTGCCAGACTGACTGACAGCATCCCAAACCAACGCAGTCGTTTTAATAGAAAACACTTTGCACTCTCTTAAAAGCGCATAAGAAGTGACGGCATTCAGCTGAGCGCGTTTGTCTGGCAGCAAATCCTCCATCTTAACCCCAGCCCTATAAACCAGAGAACTACAAAGTGTTAGTTTAATGGCATGCCTGAGGATCACATTGATTTAATACCTTTGTTCCTCACTAACATCATAATAAGCAATAAAACATAAGAGATACAATTGTTTATTTTTTGCTGGTACAACCTTTAAACATGTCCGGCGTGGGGTTTTTAGTGCTTTTGCTCGAGGGAACCGGTCAAGCAAGAGAATATGTGAATTCATCAGGTTCGGCAGAATGACCCCGTTTGTAATGTAAGTGTAACTTCTTCTGGCTTATTTCCAGAAAGTGCTGCTCGCTTTTCCTTTTTTTTTTTTTGAATGTCCAGAACATTCCTCCCACATAATGACATGAACGGGCCAAAAACGAGCCACCGTGCCATTCAGAAACTAACAGACTGGCAGTTTTAATATATACTTTCAAATGATGCTTGCTGTTTGTTCAAACTACTTATTTAAAATGAGCTGAAACAACACAATTCTTGAATTTTTTGGGAGAAACTTAATTGTCTTATGCTCAATCCACTTAAGTTTGTAAAAAAACCGTATAGGTTAGCTTAATTGCTTCATGTTGTTCCAACACAAATCGATTATGTGGAACCCAGCTTTTTTTTACAGTGTAGCGAGGATTGCTCAAGCTTTTGGATTAAAACCGAAAACGTCTCAGTGAAGAGAAAACAAAATGGATAGTAAAATCAAAGTGATTTTAACATAATTTTTTTGATTTTAACAAAGAATAAATGACTAAATTAAATCACATTTTGAACACCATGTCGTAACTAAACGTGACACCACAATATGGAAAAAGTCATTTTTTTCCATGTTAAAACAAGTTTTTGTTCTAACCATCTGCGACAGCGATGCGCAAAATTTCTATTTTAGAAATCTTTTTTTTTCCACGATGTGGCGGCAAAACAACATCATAAACTAATAGGACAACTTAATCGCTTCACGTTGTTACAACACAAATTGATTATGTGGAACCTAGCATTTTTTTTACAGTATAGTGAGAGGATTGCTCAAGCTTTTGGACAAAACCGATATGAAAACATGATGAGAAAACAAAAAAGTTAGTAAAATCAAGGTGACTGTGGCAAGACATTTTTAACATTCTAATTTTGATATTCGCTCATAACTCCGTGTCTTAACTTCACGTGACACGACTATCTATCTTTTTATGTTAAAACCATTTTTTGTTCTAACTATTTGTGACAGCAATGCGCAAAATTTCTATTTTAGAAATAGTTTCCATTTTCACTACGTCGCAGCAAAACAACACCATAAAATGCTTTGACAATTATCTCCTCAGGTACAGATTATGTGCTTTATACAGTATTATACAGTGCTACCAATGCGAGTTTGAACACCATTTTTATGTGACATTTATTGCCATACTACAGAAAACAGCATCAGATAGTTCACCTCAGATCTTGAAAATTAAATAACTAACAAACGGTTAGAATATGAAAGTGAGTAGCTCAGTGCAAACCAACAACATCAATACTCAGCCTATGTACTTTTAAAGTTAAATCGTTTAAATATGTATTAATTAGTTACCATTTCGTAGGGAGTGAAGTGGCTGGTATTTAAATTGATGGCTGGTATTTAAATGTTTCAGTCGTGTCGCATCGTATTTGGTGCAGAAAGACAAATTGCTTGTCACTGGAATCTTGTTAGGACAAGATGTGAGACATTTTATGAAGATTGAAATGTTAATCATTTTGTTAGCTTCAAAGAAGAATATAACTACTCAAACTACTGAAATCTTAAAGAAAATCTAACTCAGCGAATATAAATAAGTATAAAATGTTTTCAAAATGAATAAACTAACAATCATGTTTGTCATTGAAACATATTGTGCATAATCTTAAAATGTCGAAAAAAAAAAAAAAAAAAAAAGTTTAAATGTTAATGTTAAAAAAACCTAAGGAGAATTGTAAATGTAAAATGAATAAATAAATATGAAAAATAATCAACATTGGAGCTATTTCTACCTGATCTCACACGTAAAATACATTCCTTACTGTAACCTAATGTCGAAAATATATTATTTAACTGCTTTCTGACATTGTTATCTTGCTATTTAAATGTTAATAATTTTTGCAAAGTGTGAAGAACAAAAAAAAATGAATAAACTATAAAACAACATAGGTATTGCTATTTTTTAAAGTTAACAAACAGATACTAACTAACCACTAAAACTAACTAAGGGGTGGGTGGGGGTGACACTGAGGTTTTGTTATTTTTGTCTTTATCTCTCTCTCTCTCAGTCAAGTAATCAGTTAAATGAATCATTTTTAATTATTGAGCCTGGCAGGGTACTACTGGAAACCAACAACATCAAATCTAAAACAAGCAACTGCATTCACCATTTTGCATGTTTTATATAACACCAAAACTAAGACTCATACCCTGTGAATATGCAATTCCTCAACAGCTTCTAGCAGACTGGTTTTAAATTCCAGTACTTGCACTGAAATGGTTCGGCCATCATTCTCCGCTGCACTGTTTGGGGTCTTCGGTTGACAGAGAGCACCTTTATCTTCCATCTAGAGACAAGAACCGCAGGACTGTGTGTAAATCTTAGAGGTTTAGTTGTGTATGGTATAAAAACATAGTTCTGTTTTGGAATATGTCCACTCACCAAGATGAAAAGCTCTGCTGCGGAGTCCACACTCGACTCCATTGCACTTGGGAAAAAAACATCAAATGTAATCAACTAAATGGAACCTACATAAAACTCACATCAGTAGAAATAATTACAAATATTTTTTATATATAATTGTATATATAAATATATATATATATAGTCAGGGCCGAGATTCAGACCTAAAGTTTTTTAGTTCAACTATAAATATAAGCTGAGAATTCTTTTTTTTTTTTCATAATGACGACTCTTGTACATCATCTTATTACCTTTTTGGAAAAGCCTGTCGCATTTCCAGTCAAAAAAAAAAAAACTTGCTGGTTGAATAAAATTAGGTTTAAGTCAGAACTTGCTAGGGCTATGTGTTGTCTAATTTCAGGCTTGACTGTACAGTATATACAGTTGAAGTCAGAATTATTAGCCCTGCTTTGAATATTTTTTCTTTTTTAAATATTTCCCAAATCATGTTTAATAGAGCAAGAAAATTTTCACAGTATGTCTGATAATATTTTTCTTCTGAATAAAGTCTTATTTGTTTTATTTCAGCTAGAATAAAAGCAGTTAAAAAAAAAAAAACATTTTAAAGTCAAAATTATTAGCCCCAATAAGCTAGATTTTTTATGATAGTCGACAGAGCAAACCCTCGTTATAGAATAACTCGCCTAATTACCCTAACCTGCCTAGTTAACCTAAGAAAGCTAGTTACGTCTTTAATTGTCACTTTAAGCTGTATAGAAGTGTCTTGAAAAATATCTAGTCAAATATTATTTACAGGCGATGCAGTGGCGCAGTAGTGCTGTCGCCTCACAGCAAGAAGGTCGCTGGTTCGAGCCTCGGCTGGGTCAGTTGGCGTTTCTGTGTGGAGTTTGCATGTTCTTCCCGTTTTCGCGTGGGTTTCCTCCTGGTGCTCTGGTTTCCCCCACAGTCCAAAGACATGCTGTACAGGTGAATTGGGTAGGCTAAAATTGTCCGCAGTGTATGTGTGAGAATGAGTGTGTGTGTATGTTTCCCAGAGATTGGTTGTGGCTGGAAGAGCATCCGCTGCGTAAAAACGTGCTGGATAAGTTGGTTCATTCCGCTGTGGCGACCCCGGATTAATAAAGGGACTGAGCCGAAAAGAAAATGAATGAATGAATGCAAATATTATTTACTGTCATCATGACAAAGATAAAATAAATCAGTGATTAGAAATGAGTCATTAAAACTATTATGTATAGAAATGTGTTGAAGAAATAGACAGAAACAGATATTGGGTAAAGAAATAAACAAGGGGGCTAATAATTCAGGGACTGCTAATAATTTTGATTTCAACTGTATATCAACATCAAAATCACAATCAACCAAGCATTGCATTGTGTCATTGAGAAACTATCAGATTTTTTATAAATATTTTGAATAGGTTTCTATTTTTTATTTTCCAGTTTCAATTCAATTTTTTTAGTTCTATTTGTCTATTTCAGTATGTTTTACTAGATATAAGTCACTTATTTTTATTATGTCTATACAGTTTTTTACTCAGTAATTTTATTAAATGAAGAGGATATGTTTATGTGTCAAAGCATGACGGTTTTAGATAAGTTTCACACACAGACAATAATGGTGTCAAACTGATCTCTGGTCAAAACACATTTAATCAGAACAAAGCTTTTTGACACCGTTGTTCAAAGTGGAAGAATGTGAACATTTTACTAATCTAGTAGACCACGAAAACTGTTATGAATTTTTAGGCACATGGTGAAGACCCATTCAGCCCAAAGCATGATGTTGGGTGGCATTGTACTGCCATTATTTGTGACAGTATACACAATAAACGAGGGTTCCTTTTCACACGTTTTGGTTTTCTCCTAAACTGTTTGTTTTTGGACTGCCATATTTGATTTTTTTTAAAGGTTTTTCAAAAGGAGGTTAAGCCAGATTCTTGGATTCTTGGATATTCTGAGACATTAAACTCTATTCCAAATTTTCAACAACATCCTCTATTGATGGGCATGATTCTTGCAAAAAATCTATTCTATTAAACTGGAAATCCTCAGACTCCCCATGTTTCAAAGCTTGGTTGGGTGAATCGGTGGGTGAACTGGAGAGGATACGTTGCCTGGAGCCCAAATCTCATCTGCAATTTCAAACTGCATGGCAACCCTTTGTGGATTTTCTCAAACTGAATAGTGTAGTACTACTTTCACAGTGATGACTGAATTAACTGTTGTTAATTTACGATTTTGCTTTGATTATATTATATGTCTCTTACTTGCTGTTTACTGTTGCTTTTTTCCTTTGTTTTTTTATAGTTTTGTTGGTACATTATGTAAAACAATTTAAAATAAATAAAAAATTAAATAAAAAAACAGAAATGGTGGAAATGGTTGAACCACACCAACATTCTACACTACTCTCATCTCTGTCTGAATTGAAAGAATGCTTCACAATATGAAATATTATGGCTCTTTATTCTTCATTTATGTTAAGCTGCTTTGACCCAATTTATGTTGTAGAAAGTGATGTGTAAGCTCCCTATAATACATGGTTTATATGCACGTTGCAGCTGATTGGGCTGACATTTTCTGACACACCCACCAAACTAGAAAATGTATCTCAAACCCCGTTGCACACCATTTTCAGGAAATGTATCGTTCAAACCGGAAACTGTAGCAAAAGTAGCATTCGGTGTTTAATATTGTCACATCTTATGACATCATTCCATGTTTTGGTTTGTTTAGGTGCCTTTCGTTCATGTTACATTCATATACAAGTCAAACTATGTATATATAAGTTAATTTGGAGGTGGACTGAGACCAATGTTCAGTGTTTTCAAATGTATCCACCATTTTAATATAGAGTCTGCACTAAACCTCTGGTTACATTTGAAAATTGAACAGGAAATTCTTGGAAAGTCAATTTACAATTATTCACCATATTATATATAAGGAAACTTACTGTTAAACAAGTTGCAGATTTTTTAATGTAACATTTTTTATTGTTTTTTTTTTTACTGTCAAACTTATGGCCATTTATTAGTGTATGGATCTATATAATACTCAAAATAGTTGTTTATAGTATGGATTGAAACTATAGAAAAAAAGCTGGGGACAATAATATTAACAATACATATTAGTTTTAATACTATTGTTATTAGTTTGCAATTTTTATTACACTGTTTAAAAGTTAGCATTTTCAGGCTTACAAAATAGCTTCATGTATATGAATTTTTTATTTTTTGGTTGAAAATGGTGATGTGAATTTTTTGGTGAATATTTTATTATATTTTTAATTTAGTATAGTTTAGTAAACTATAATAACACTGTTTGATGGGTCAAATGTTGTCAAATGTGCACATATATACTCACCGGCCACTTTATTAGGTACATCTGTCTAACTGCTCGTTAACGCAAATTTCTAATCAGACAATCACATGGCAGCAACTCAATGCATTTAGGCATGTACCCATGGTCTAGGTGATCTGCTGCAGTTCAAACCGAGCATCAGAATGGGGAAGAAAGGTGATTTAAGTGACTGAATGTGGCATGGTTGTTGGTGCCAGGCAGGTTGGTCTGAGTATTTCCAAAACAATCTCACGGCAATTCGTACCTTTTTGACTTAGTGGCTAATTCGTATCAATTTGTACGAGCTAATTCATACAATTTAGTACGATTTGCTCATCACCCAATGATGGTTGGTTTTAGGGGTGGGGTTGGGTGCCACGCCTCCTTTTTAAAATCATACATTGTCGTACAAAATTGTACAAATTAGCCACTAAACTGACAAAACGTAAAATACTTACGTTTTCTCGTGAGATCAGGCTGGTATTTCAGAAACTGCTGATCTACTGGGATTTTCAGGCTCAACCATCTTTAGGGTTTACAGAGAATAGTCAGAAAAAAAAAGAAAATATCCAATGTGCGGATACTGAGGTATGCAGAAGACCATCTCTAAACGCACAACATGTCCAACCTTGAGGCGGTGGGCTACAGCAGCAGAAGAAACTCCTGTCAGCTAAGAACAGAAAACTGAAGCTACAATTCGCACAGGCTTACCAAATTTGGACAATAGAAGATTGGGAAAACGTTGCCTGATCTGATGAGTCTCGATTTCTGCTGTGACATTCAGATGGTAGGGTCAGAATTTGGCATCAACAAAACGAAAGCATGGATCCATCCTGCCTTGTATTAACGGTTCAGGCTGGTGGAATTTGTGTAATGGTGTGGGGATATTTTCTTGGCACACTTTGGGCCCATTTGTACCAATTGAGCATCGTGTCAACACCACAGCCTACCTAAGTATTGTTGCTGACCATGTCCATCCCTTTATGATAGCAGTGTACCCATCTTCTGATAGCTACTTCCAGCAGGATAGTGCCATGTCATAAAGCGTGAATCGTCTCAGACTGGTTTCTTGCCCTCCACAGTCACCAGATTTCAATCCAATAGAGCACTTTTGGGATGTGGTGGAACAGGAGATTCGCATCATGGACGTGCAGCCAACAAATCTGCAGGAACTGCGTGATGCTATCATGTCAATATGGACCAAAATCTCTGAGGAATATCTCCAGTACCTTGTTGAATCTATGCCATGAAGTATTAAGGCAGTTCTGAAGGCAAAAGGGGGTCCAACCTGGTACTAATAAGGTGTACCTAATAAAGTGGCCAGTGAGTGTATATCTCCTCTAAAAATTGTTCAGTGTGAATTTAGTGCTGGATCTACTTGATTTACAAAATTGCATATAAAAAACAATAGCTACCACATAAATTTTGCATCATAAGAATATCTCAACCTCTGCTATGGTCAAAGTTCAATCCGTTGCATCCAGAAGAGCATTTTAAATCCCATCTTGAACCTATCAAGGTGAAAATGGTGCCTTGGTAAGAACTGTAGGCTAATAGGGGTCAGGGCCATAACACCGGATGGACAGATGGCGCTGTCATTCAGAAGGAATTATATAAGATATTTAATTTGACCTGTGCTTGGTCCGCTGTTTCCCCATCATCACGACGGACTTGGAAAGAGGGAGGTCTTCATTCTGCCTGCTGTTCTAATAGAAGAAAGGCTTTCGTCCATTTAGTCGCCACTGATATATCAATCATGTGTAGGAATTAAATGATCCCGTTAGAATTTGCTACTATCACAAATGACCTGCAGGGCCAATGTCTTCATTCGCTTCCTCCGCTGATTCACCTCAGCAGATATTAAACAACTTTATAAGCCATGAAAGGCAAAATTAAAAGGACACCATCCATAAAATGGGATAATTCCCTGTCTGCGGTATGATGTCCATATTGCTGTCTGTAAACTGACTCGCATAGCTGCTGATCTGTAAATGGGAATGGCAGTGAATAGGAAGTTAGTATAGTGGTCGGATTTAGCCTTTGACCTCAGATGATCAAAGTCTATTTTGCTTCCAGGAGAAAAATCTGAATTTAGTGTCCGAGTGTGAATTTGATTCGAACAAAGGAGAAAAAACAGAGTCAGTCCTGGTTTGCTTAATGTTCACGCTGCCATTTTTAAGACTAAGCGTTTTCTCTTTTTTATGGTGACAACTCGTAACATCATCATTTATGTCTTTTGATCATCAAGATTTTTTTGGTCAGTGCTGCTTCATATTTCAGTTAAATCACACCAAAGTTCATTAGAAAGTGGACTAAAACCAAACTTTTCAGCTTCTCTGGATGGTTATTTAGTGTGAACCTAGTTTGCAATTGTAGCTTTACTTAATCAAATTAAATTCATTAACAATGCAATCAAACCTGGGTGTTTTAACCTAATCAAACCTTGAAGAGTTTTAAACATGACATTAACCGTACAGTCGTAAATTCTGTCCTGAGTAATTAATCTGTCATGGAAGACAAAACATGTCAATTAAATGTGAACTAAATTGATATTTTAGTATAAATAACTTTAAGAAAGTCTTTAGTCAATATATCAATACTAATATTTAATCTTTTTAAATATTAATTTCATTTAGATTTTTTATTTAATTTTTGCTGTGGCAACTAGTGTTTCTGCAAAAGCTTATGTTACTATATATTATTATCATACACTAAATAGTTTATACACGTTAATTGCTTAATCACTTTAATGACTTGATAAAACTAAAATTTAACTTTTCAAAATGTTCAATAGCTTTTTTGTGCACATTACAAATGTTTTACCAGCTAAACTGGTAAAACACTGGTATCACATTCACCTCACATTTAGGTATTAATTTACATATTTCTGCTCAGAAGTAACTAAAAAGCGAAAAATAATTGTTACAAGTTTTTAAAAAAGGTATTATTGTCAAATAGGCATATTTAAAAATATGTATACCTAAAACGTCGACGAGCAAATGTTTTATTTTGCTAAGAACAAGCTAAACTATTACATTCACCTCACATTTATGTATTAATTTACTTATTTCCACTCAGAAGTACCTAAAAATAGAAAAGTTATTGTTTAAAGAAAACGTATAATTGTACATATACTTAAAACGTCGACGAGCGAATGTTTTATCTTCACTGACTGGATTTGATGTGGCTAACGTTACAGTTTAGTCAAAGGTGGCTAAGTATACGCTAAGCTATAGCTCACCAAAGAGGAATAAATTGTGGGATTTCTGCGTACTTTCCTCTCCAAAATCGTTACTGGAGAGGATTTTAATACAAAATATTGATCTATTATTGTTCCAAAGTGTTTTAAATCATGTCATTCTGTAACCCCCGCTCGCCCTACCTGTGTCTGTCATCCATTCAGATGGTAAGAAATGTTGCATTTGCTGCCACCTAGTGTACATTTCATATAATAGGATATGAGTCGAAGCGAACTGTCATCTTTATTTTAATTTAAAAAATAAAGGGCATAACAAATAACTTCGATAATTAAATATTAAATTGCAGAAAAGGTGCATTTAAAAATATAAATAGGTAAATTTTGAAAAATTTTAGGTACATAACACAAGTGTACAAGTGTTTGTTTAAACTAATATGACAATAATAAAACATAATTCTAAATATATTTATACATTTGATTAAAACTAACTCATAAAAACAGATTCAAAAAATCAATGACTGAAATAAATAAATTAATGTGAGAATAAATGAATAAAAACACAGCTATAATGAGAAGGATAATTCAAATCAAATCTTGTCCCCAGTAATAATAACTGGGTCTTTGTATAATAAACTCTATTGATGTCTTTTTACATTTCAGCGTCGCATAAACACAGAAACCCATTTATATTTTGATTATTATTAACCATTTTGAACATTTACTCCTCTTCGGAGCACATGCGCCAGAGGGCGGAAGTCTTGTTTTAATGGGAAATGTAGTTCTTTATGCCAATAACACTGCTTGAGTCCATTTCAAAATGACATCTAAAAAACTACAAAGATTCGTCGTGAACTGAACTTCCGTAAATACACGCATCAGGTTGTATGGATTCATCCAGAACAAAACATCCAGGCTGCTATTTGATTATATGTGGAGAATTGCATCTGCGTGAAGATTAATATTAGTCGGGTGCTCGGTGCTTTTATTAATCCAGGTAAAATATACAAAGAAAAACATCGTTTGTTTTGTTTCGGCTAAATGAATTACCGGATGTTGCAGACAGATGCGACTGAGCATCATTGATTTTAGTACTGAGATCAGACTGATTGTAATTGTCACAGCACAGTAAACTAAATCAACGTAGAAACGCTACGCAGTTAATAAAATTTATATGAATGTGCTGGTTGTGGCTAGTAAACGGTGAAGGTACCAGGGAGCAATTGTTCACTGTCTTTAAAATCAATCTAGTCTTTTCCCTTTTGCTTTATTAAAAAACAATACAACCTCACACTCAGCTTGCTGTCGCACAGTTGCCAGAAAGATTTCAGTGTGAGCATTTTAGTATGGGACTGGACAAGAGCAGCTGATGCTGTAGTCTGTAAAAAAGAAATATAGACATTTTGGGATTCTTTGTTTTTAGCAGAAGATGCCCAAGGAATCTGACGAGTCCCCAAAAGAGGAGCAGAGCAAGATTGACAAGGATGGGATAGAAAACACTGTGGAATCATCAGGAGAGATGATCCGGAAGAGGATCAGAAGAAACACTCCCAGTCCTCACAGACTCACCCCTCAATGTAAGAAGAAAACATGACTATTAACTGAAGGGACAGTTCATACTATAAATTTAACATTTGCTATAAATATACATCCAAGATATAGACCATTTTGAGGGATCTAAACAAAAACAATGGTCCCAGCGTATTTCCTGTTTTACATTTTTAATTTCTGTAGCTTCGTAGAATCCAAAAAGAGCCACATATTGGTAAATAATGTTATGATAGCTGTTTTAAGTTTAAGTTATGATTGAATTGCCTCTTGTTACAGTTATAAAATGGTTTGATAACAAGCAGGAAACGTTCATGGGCCAATGACATGACCACATCAGGCCCGTAGCCAGCCTGATGAAAAGGGGGGTTGTTGTTTTTTTCTCAAAAAGTCCACCTTTTTGCAGTTATTCATCTAATTTTCTATTTAATTATGAGGCTTAAATACTGCATTTTAGTGATATTTTAAGCACTTTTTTGTTCAAAAAGCTTGTCAGATAGTCATCAGAACAAAACTTTTTGATGTACCAAAACATTTCCATAAAGATTTTGAAAAAACATACAATACAAAGTTAATTTATTACATGATTTATCATTAAAAAATAGGATTTGTTTTTGTATTTTTATTATTATTATTAAAAACTGTAGCTTATGTTCATTTATTGGGCAAAAAACAATCTTGTCAGCACATTCAACTTTCCTGAGTTAGAATTTGGTCATTTAGATTAAAAAAATAAATAAATAAATAAACAATAATAATGTAGAGCTTCAAAAATTTTCTAGATTTTTCTCTTGTAAAAATGTTACATTGATAACAATAAACTGATTAGTATTAAAATGAACTTTAACATGGGTCGCCTTTGGTGCTTTACACCTTTTTATTGATCATTTTTTGTTTCATGAATAAGGTCCAAGGTTTAGAATAAAAGTAAATAATAAAATGTTTTCTCTATTTAACAATACAGTACGTCAGTAGTGTAAGATGACTTCACTTTCCTCAGATTGTATGTTTTCTTGCACAGAAGTTGGATGCATGATAAATAATTGTTTGCATTGGCCAAAACTGATTAGTTAGCTGAAGTAACAACAGCCAACAGAAGATTCCACTTGGTCTTAAAGCCTTCTTCGATGGGTTATTTTCACCATTTATGATGGATTAGCAGTCAAAATAGGACAAATGAACTAATGTATAGGTCAAATTCTGGACCTTTGTCAGTTGGGGGTGGGTCTTTCAAACCACCCGAACCCCCCCTGGCTGCGGGCCTGCTGCACATTGAAATGGTCTATTGTAGGCATGGTACGATAATCGTCAAAAGTCAAGGTTTTAAAACCGCCAACATTTTCTGCTATATCGATCCAAAGGTATATGTAAAATGTTTTATTTATGTTTTTTTTTTGTTTTTGTTTTTTAGAACAACAGTATCTCCAGCAGAAAAGATATCCAAAATGCCATTTTAAATTGTAAAGAAATCTGTGTTTTTTAAAACTAATGACGACAGCAGAAGTCAATGATTAATTTCAATTTATATTGTGTTCAAAGGGGGTACAAAGTTTTAGTTTTTTTACCCAGACATTTAAAAACATCTTATTTAAAGAAGTTATCACAATATCGTGAAACTGTAGTATTCTTATCAAAGGTTATCATACTGTCAGAATCTTATACCGGCCCATGCCTAGTCTATAGGTGACTTTTTTTCTTCATAGAAATTTATAGCTATAATTGTGTCAATTGGTGTCGCATTTTAAATCCCTAGCTACCTGCATTTAGAGAATATATATATATATATATATATATATATATATATATATATATATATATATATATATATATATATATATATATATATATATATATATATATATATATACAGGCAATAAAAAAATTAACACACATGGTTCTTGATTAGACATTGAAGTCTTGCGAAGTGAAACGATCTGTCTGTACAAGAAACTGAGCATTATTTATAGCATTATAGCATTATTACCTTAAATGTATAGGGGAATTACCACATGGGTTCAACCACGCATACCGGTTGCAAAAAAGACCAGTTGCAATAGCAAACATGTCGTGTTGTGCGGTAGGATGCCAAAATTATCGTACACCTCACTGCTTTAAATGATAAACCACACACGTCTTTGGCTAACAGCCATCATAAGATCTGAGTGGAGTGACGACCTAAAAATGCTAATTAAAAATGCTCATTTTTTTTAAAAAAATGCAGTTCTCATGTTATATCAGGTAAGTTCACGCTATGCTGAATCACACACGTTACTCGTTTTTGATTGCAGCAAAAACCGTTACTGTAAATATGGTTAATTAAACTGCGGACACCGAATGCTTAGAATCAAATGAAAAATCCAAGTTCACATACCCTGCCATACACGTGCAGTTCGCTTTCAGAATGCAGTTGTTTTGCTTGTTGATGATTACCCACATGACCATGCAGAACAAAATTGTTGCATACAAATTTGTAGGTCTTTAACTTCTCTCTTGTAAAATCACTTGGAGTTTCAATGGGATTGTATATTTCGGGCTGGATGCTTGGCCATTTCGTCTTATCCAATATCCATTGGGAGGGTGCTACTATATTTCGCAAATGGACCTGTCAGACGAATGCCGCTCACTTTAACATTAATTTTGCAGAATAACTGTGATTATCACTGGGTGATAAGCTGTTATAATATGCTGAAAGTATCATATAAATAATATATATAATATGTAATCAATATAGCTTATCTCTAATACAACAACAAACTCTGTACTGCATCGGATGTCATTCCCTTGCTGTAAATGGTAGCGCAACCATTTTTTTTCTGCAACCTCGCTGCGCGTGCATCCTGAATCTTTACAAACCGGTAATTTGTCTATAACCTTGTCAAGTGCTCTTGATTTTCCAGACCGATTGTTTGCTGTTTGTTGAAACTACTTATTTAAAATAAGCTGAAACAACACAATTACTGAGTTTTTTTTGCAGACAACCTAATTGTTTTATGTTCAATCCACTTAAATTTATAAAAATAAATAAGTTAACTAAATTCCTTAATATTGTCCCAACACAAATTGGTTGTGTGGAACCCATGTTTTTTTTACATTGTTAGATCATCAGGAGCCACAAGTATTAATTTTGTGGTACCTGCATGTGCATTTTTGACTCTCAAAGTGAAGGTAGTCATTGACATACATTTTGGGAAAAAAAAATCATCATTTATGTTCTGCAGAATATAAAAGATCACCTACTATATATATCAAATAGAGAGAGAGAGTCAATTAACAGCAATTTTCATTTATTTGGTAAATGTCTCTTTAAAAAAAGGTGAATTGAAGTTTAACAATGTTAATGTTAAATTCAAACCCTCACAGCCAGCCCACCCAGATTCGTGTCAGTGGAAGAACTGATGGAAACGGCTAAAGGAGTCACTAATATGGCACTGGCTCATGAGATCGTGATGAACAGTGCTTTTCAAGTCAAACCTTTTGAGCCAGAGGAGGGAAGGTGATAGACTTTATACATTTTTTTCATGTTAACGTAATGGAGATCTAAAAGGTCTAAACCATACATTTGAAATATGAATATGACCAACTGTATACTAAAACTTTTATAATAATTACTGCAGTGAATTTATACGTTTTCCATACAAATTGCCATACAGATGTTTTACACACGTTTAGTCCTCCTGTGAAATTGTAACTCTTTTTAAATATCTCCCATGTTTAACAGACATTTTTTCACACCATTTCAAATAATATTGTTCTGCTAGAGAATTATTATGATTATTTATTTTAGTTTGCCTGGAACAAAAACAGTTTTACATTTTTTTTAAATAATTTTAAGGTCAATATTATTAGCTCCTTAAGAAATATATATTTTTAGATTGGCTACAGAACAAAGACTGTTGTCCAATGACTTTCCTAATTAAGCTAACTTGCCGACTTAACCTAATAAACCTAGTTATGTCTTTTAAATTAGACTTTAAATTGCTGAATACTAGTATCTTGTAAAATATTATGTAGTCATCATTTACAAAGACAAAATTAACTAGTTATTAGACATGTTAAAACCATTGCTTAAAAGTGTGTTGGAAATTTCACAGGAGGGCTAATCATTGTCTTGGCTAATAATATTTGATCGTATCGTTCCTTTATACCCAGTTTGGCGAAAAGGGTGAAAGAATTGATGCACAAAGCATTCTGGGATTGCCTTGAGTCACAGCTGAATGAGGACCCACCTCAGTACAGCCACGCTATTACACTGGTTGGTGAAATTAAAGAGGTAAGTACAGAATCCAGGTCTATTCATTATTATTTGGCTTATTTAACATACCAATTCCTCATCAAGTTAAACCCCATTTTGGAAATGAATATTTTTATCCATTTCTCAGTAAATATAGGCAATGTATTTTGGTGCATTTAAACAAAACAAATTTATTAAACAGATAGATTTATTAAAATAATATTTTAGTCACCAAACATCTTTAGAAATGGAAAGATAATACAATTAAATTCATGCAAAATATTGCAAAAATAAATTACAAACTACTAAATTTCAACAATTTTTTTTAAATTTTTTTGCTTCTTTTGATTTTTCCTCTTTTTTTATTTTAATTTGTATTTAATATTTTTCTATAACAGAAATTTGGCTGTACTACTTTTTGGACTGTTATCATAAGTTATTGAGTTAGATTAGCTCCAGATTTGACTTCAGTACTGAGTAATCTAATGTGTATGCACAAATATGATATTGCACAGCTTCCTATTAAATATGTGAATTTAAAAGATAGATTTGTGATGGGTGTACTTATATATGCTGAGCACTATATGATCAAGATTTCTGTTAATATATTTAAACAAAATGACCGAACAAAACAAAAAAAACAACAACAGTAATTTCCTGTTTTTTTTGTTTTTTTTCTTGTTTCCAGACCCTGTTGTCTTTTCTGTTGCCAGGCCAGAGCCGTCTCAGAGGGCAAATTGAAGAGGCTCTGGACCTCTCTCTGATTCAGCAGCAGGCTGAAAACCGAGCTCTGGACATCAGTAAAATAGCCCAGTTCATAATTGACATGATGGGCACTTTCTGCGCACCCTGTCGTGATGAAGACATCAGGCAGCTGCGGGAAATCACTGACATCGTGCCCCTATTTAAGTAAGTCACTTAAAGGGACAGTTCAGACAAAAGGGGAAATTTGATATTAAATTACTCACCCTCCACAGTGTGTTACTTTGATTTCCAGTAGAACTTTAAAGGAGAAAGCCGAAACAATAGTTCTTATCCCAGTGATGGGTTGCGGCTGGAAGGGCATCCACTGCGAAAAACATATGCTGGATAAGTTGGTCGTTCATTCCACTGTGGGACCTCTGATTGATAATGGGACTAAGCCAAAAAGAAAATGAATGAATGAATGAATGAATAGTTCTTTGTAGTTTATTAAAATGCTTGTCAACAGTAACCGGCACTTTAAACAAAATTAATACTTGCAGCTAGGACAGGCAGAATCTGACTTTTTTTCTGTATTTCTGCACAGAATTTTGTAAATAATCTAAAGACATATTTTAGATTTTAGGTTGCCTTTTTTTAGAAATCTGGCAGAGGGCAACAGATGAAAATTAGCCCTTGTGGCTAACTCTGGCTTATTTACTGTTTTTACTGTTGATTAATGAGCATTGTCCCTGTTAAATAAAATAAAATATAAAATAAAATATAATATAAAATAAAATACCAAATAAAATATTAAATAAAATATAATATAAAATAAAATATCAAATCAAATAAAATATCAAATATAAAATACAATAAAATATTAAATAAAGTATAAAATATCAAATAAAATATAATATTAAATAAAGTATAAAATATCAAATAAAATATAATATAAAATAAAATAAAATATAAAATAAAATATCAAATATAAAATACAATAAAATATTAAATAAAGTATAAAATATCAAATAAAATATAAAAATATAATATAAATATAATATAAAATAAAATAAAATAAAATATCAAATAAAATATCAAATATAAAATGAAATGTAAAATAAAATATATATTATAATATAAGATAAAATATTAAATAAAATATAATATAATATCAAATATCAAAAATAAAAGAGTAAATAAAGTATAAAATATAAAATGAAATATAAAATGAAATATAAAATAATATATAAAATGAAATATAAAATAAAATAATAATTTAAGTGGAATAATTTTGATATTTGATATTTTGAAATGATAATTAAAAAAATATTACTTATTTTATTGCTCTTTAATTTTTGTTACCTTTATTTAAGGTTTTTTATTTTATTACCATTATTGCTTTATTCAATGAATATCAGTCTAGAAAATAAAATCTTTTTACTATCCGTTGATTTTAGTTCACAATGTAACTACAAAAATGTCAAGCTTCAAATGGGAAAATCATCGTAAGTCTTTGCTCATTTTTGAGTGCAATGCTAATGGTCTAATCTGATTCAATGATCTATGGTAAGCCAAGTTTAAAGTGCTCCTGACAGATGCAGTGGTCAGCTGAATGAAGACAAAATGCTAAAACTCAACTCTAGGAGATTTGTAAAATTAGCCTATTGTCAAAAAAAAGTTAAATGTCCCTTTAATGGTTCAACAAGGACAACAGATTCAGCTAAAATGTTGTATGTTCTACTGAAGAAAAAAAGGTCACCCACATCTTGAAAGTCCTGAGGAGTAAAATTAACAAAATAGTTTCATTTTTGGGTGGCCTACCTTTTAAACAGATCAAGGTGAAGGTGGGATGACTTCACCTCCTAAAATCATGCAAATCTGTACACGTCTGCAGGTCTATATTTGCAGTGCTTGACAAAATGAAGATCGACATGGCCAACTTCGCTGTGAGCAGCCTGCGTCCTCACCTTTTACAGCAGTCGGTGGAATATGAGCGCAAGAAGTTTCAGGAGTTCCTTGAAAAACAACCTAGTAAGGAAAATCTATGACTTTTATAGAGTAGTTATTAAAAAAAACAAAACAATAAATGTTATGTCATTCAGGCGTAGCATTGGATTTTTAAAAAAGCCTAGAAAAGCTTCTTGAACTTTAATGCTAATCTCTTTAATTCAGTTATGTATTCATGTTTGCAGATGCTTTGGATTTGACTAAGAAATGGCTCCAGGACACGGCAGATTATGTAACTGGTGGAGGAATGGATGGTGGAGCAACATGCACAGCAAATTCTGCCCAGCTTGCTCTTACTGTACACAATCATGCCTTTTTACGTCTGTTAAAATGGGACCACGATGCTGAGTCTTTCCCTGAGGTAATGAGTTATTAGTAGGGCCAGACGGAATCTGAGGAGGTTTTTTGCTATTTCTGCTGAGAATTTTGGTAAAAATCTGCGGATTTCTGCGGAATTATTTTGGGAGTATCATAACTAAAACCTTAATATGTGAAATGAATAATATTTTTTTAACTTTTATTTAATCTTTAAAATGCAAATCCAATTAGATTCACTTTATTTGGTAAACAAAGCAAGTCTCATATAATATATCTACTAAAAGACAGAAAATATTACTTTACAAACTGCATTGTACATAAATCAGATGAACATTTTCATATTAGTCAAAAATATTACTGTAATTAATTTAAAAACTGAACTAATGAACTAATAAACAGAATTAATGATGGGCTAAAAATCTGGAGAATTCTGCAGAAAATCTGTGCGCGCAGATTGCGTGTGGGTGATTCCGTGTTAGTGATTGAGGCCGTAGTGATTTATTAATAAAAAATATTAAAAGTAGTTTCCGAACAATACATTGGTTTTATGAAGAGGATGTTTTAATTTTTTTGGGGAATTTTGATAGTCAAGCTGTCAGGATGATCCAACTGAAGTCATAACAAAGAATTTGAACAATTCATTTAAGCAGTTCAAAATGTTTTTGTTCAAAAATGCTGCTTATCTTTTCATTAAAAGCTTTGAGTTTAAAAAAATAATAATAATACTTTTATTCAGCATGGATGCATTAAACTAAAGTGACTGCGTAGAACATAAACAACACTTTTCAAAATTGAGCATAATAAGAAATTATGAAAGCATTGAAAAGAATGAAGAATTATGAATTATGAAGAATTATGAGCATGAAAATAAATTTCAAAAGCATTAATCAGCATCAATTACAGATGGATAATGTGTAACTATTACAGATGAATCAATAGTAAATTAGTAATTTAGGGTTTCTGCAGGGTCTTAAGTCTTAGAATGTCTTTAATCTCAAAATCCAAATTTTAGGCCTAAAAAAGTCTTAAATATACTGAAAAATTGTGTTATAGGTCTTAAATCTTTTTCTAAACAGGTCTCAATTTTCCTTTGTTCATGTATTTAAATGTTTTATTTAAAAAGGTAATTCTTCACTTTGTTTATCGTTATGGTTTAATTATTTTCCTCACAATAACATTTGTTATAAAGTTCTCCATGTATTTACTGCTGTGGACACTGACCTGGACAGATTGTTGTGCATAGATTTAGTTTATTTTAGTTTTTAAAACTTTAAAAACATTTGTTCATTTTTTTTAGTTTAAAGAAAGTTTATGTTGGGGAAAAAAGTGTGTGGATACAAGTAGAGCTTGCTTGTTTTTACACAATATTAAAAATATTTTGCTAAGAAATACTTTTATTTTTTATTATTAATGTATTATTGTATTATTAAATGTATTAAATTATAATATTTTTTTTTGATGGGGCAAATTAAAATCTTGTCCATCTAGGCCCTAAATCCTTAGCCTTTAGCTCTTTATGAGTCTAAAATTTCATTCATAATGTTCTTAAAAATGTCTTTAAAAAGTCTTAAATTTAACTCCGTGAAAACCTACAGAAACCCTGTAATAACAATATAAGAAAATAATAAAATAATATTTGAATTATTTTTAATATGCTTTAATAATATTTTATTAAACTATATTAAAATTATTGTTTACCGTTTTTAATTTTTTGATTTTGATATTCTCTGTAGAAAACAAAATTGTAAAAAAAAATCGAACTGACGAATATATTTTGAAATATTGTTATTGATGTATATTTTACTTATTAATATATTATTATTTATTTTATATTATATTATTATTTGTATATATGTACATACAGTTTTATACATTTTTAAATTTTTGCTTAGTTTTAAATAATATACAAATAATAAACAAAGGTATTATTATATTGTCATAAACGTTTATATCATTCACAAGTTGTTATTTATATGTTAGCACATTTCTTATTAAATAATGGGTAAAATGTGCACACGTATTTTAAAGATGTAATGAAAATGTGGTATATTCTCATTTACGAGTCCTTAAACATGTTTTTTTTAACAAGGGTCTAAAAAAAATCCTCGAAATGAAATTAAACCAACATACAAAATACAGTTACAAAAATCTAACGACCTGCCACTAGTTTCAAAACATATCGAACAACCTGCCACTGTTTAATTATGAACACTGTAATGTCTTTGACTCCAAAATTTCTTGCTATTGTTTTATCCTTTTCCTCTGTTTTCTCCCTTCTGTGGTTGCCCAGACACTTCTCATGGATCAGGGCAGATTTCAGGAGATGCAGCAGGAGCTGGAACAGCTGGCCCTGGTGGCATCAGTCCTGCTCATCGTGTATAACGGTGCAGGAGAAGCCATTTCTGGACTCCCGGGCCTCATGGAAAGACTAAAGAAAACCATTAAGATTCTGTTAGCAGAGATGCACACACCGTAAGTATTCATAGCCCTTTATTGAAGTGTTTTTTTCCTAATGCCTAACATCTTTATAGAAAAAAACCTTGAATTTTCTCTCCCAGGTCCTTCAAAGAGGATGAAACCTTTTCCGTTGTAGCAGAGAAATTGTGTTTGGAGCTCAGAGGATGCTTGTCTCAGCATGGCTTTTCCCCATTTTCCTCAGACAGAGAGAACACTTTGAAAGGACAAATTGTAGCAGCAAAATCTGCAGACAACCCCATCCGCAAGGTCATTGGTAGGTAAACCCATTCATGGATTAAAGTGTAGGAATGGGAAAACACAATTCTGTGTATTGTGATTCTCTTATCAGTGATTATGAATATTTCTGAGTCAACTCTGAGTTTGCTTTAGCGCGCTTTAAAATATCATCCCATACCAATCATGTCAAAGTGGACCTAATTTGCATAAATAAAGAAAGCATAAATATTATAAGTAGCGTGTTCACACTGAAAGTTTTAAAAAGAAAAAGTACCCTTTTAAAAACCAAAATGATGCTCTTATTTAACTGGAAAAAACCTAAGGCTGTATTTCAAACCACTGTATTTCAAATAATGGTCAAATAAGGCTATATCCCAAATTGCCCCCCATACTCTTGAATAGTGCACTATTTGAGGAAGCAGCCATTTGTAGTGGTGTCCAAAAATGAAGTGCACTTAATCAATCCCACAATGCACTGCAATGACAAGTGTACAACCGATGTTCACTCAATGGTTATAAAATACCCATAATCCAAGGCAAATTAATTAACATGTCTGGCGCAAAGAATCTCTTTGTTCATGTAGCTCGATGACATGATTAAATTTCTCTTAAAATTTTACAGTAAGTCTGTTTTCTCTTTTTAATTTAGAGTTTTATTACATACATTTCCAGATTTACTTACAGATGTATGGTACACAGAGATTTTTATATTGGATATACAAAAAATGTAACATGAGACTCAAGCATAGAAGAAAAATAAATGAATTAGTAAATTACTAATTACGCAGTAAATCAAAGATAGTATGAGAATATGGTATTAAACTACCATATTAATAAAAACACCTGTACACTCATTCAAACTAAACTCTGATAATACACATTGGTTGCTTTTCAATTGCTAATCCGGATTTGTATTGATTTCTTAGCCCAATCTGTGCTGAAGTTTTTGAACCCTGCATTTTTTGACAGTGTAGACATCACTGTTCTTCGTGCTATTTCCTTATATCATCTATGAATTTTACTCTATAGAGTGAACAATGAAAGGAATTGTTACCGTGCATCCTGAAAGTATTCATAGCGCTTCCCTTTTTCCATATTTTTTTATGTTTCAGCCTTATTTCACATTACAACCCATACGGTGGTGTATAATGTGAAAAAAGAACCTGAAAATTCACATGTACATAAGTATTCACAGCCTTTGCGCAATACTTTGTTGATGCACCTTTAGCAGCAATTACAGCCTCAAGTCTTTTTGAATATGATGCCACAAGCTTGGCACACCTGTATTTGGGAATGTTTGCCCATTCCTCTTTGCAGTACCTCTCAAGCTCTATCAGGCTGCGTGGGAAGCGAAGGTGTACAGCCATTTTCAGTTCTCTCCAGAGATGTTCAATAGGATTTAGGTCTGGGGTCTGGCCGAGCCACTCAGGGACATTTACTGAGTTGTTGTGAAGCCACTCCATTGATATTTTGGCAGTGTGCTTTGGGTCATTGTCCTGCTGGAACATGAACCGTCACCCCAGTCTGAGGTCAAGAGCACTCTGAAGCAGGTTTTCATTCAGGATGTCTCTGTACATTGCTGCATTCATCTTTCCCTGTATCCTGACTAGTCTCCCAGTTCCTGCTGCTGAAAAACATCCTCACAGCATGATGATGTCACCATCATGCTTCACTGTAGGGATGATATTAGCCTGGTGATGACCGGTGCCTGGTTTTCTCCAAACGTAATGCCTGACATTCACTAAAAAGTTCAATTTTAGTCTCATCAGACCAGAGAATTTAGTTTTTTTATGGTCTGAGAGGCTTTCAGATGCATTTTGGCAAATTCCAGGCTCGGAGTGGCTTCCGTCTGGCCACTGTACCACACAGGCCTGACTGGTGGATTGCTGCACAGATGGTTGTCCTTTTGTAAGGTTCTCCTCTCTCCACAGAAGAACACTGGAGCTCAGACAGAGTGACCATCGGATTATTGATCACCTCCCTGACTAAGGCCCTTCTCCCCCGATCATTCAGCTTAGATGGCCAGGCAGCTATAGCAAGAGTCCTAGTGGTTTCAAACATCTTCCACTTAGAGATGATGATGGAGGCCACTGTGCTCATTGGAAATTTCAGAGCAGCAAAAATGTTTCTGTAACCTTCCCCAGCCTTGTGTCTTAAGACAATCCTGTCTCGGAGGTCTACAGATAATTCCGTTGTCTTCATGCTTGGTTTGTGCTTTGACATGCACTGTCAACCCTGGGACCTTATATAGACAGGTGTATGTCTTTTCAAATCATGTCCAATCAACTTAATTTACCATGTCCAATTTACCACAGGTGAACTTTAATTAAGCTGCTGAAACATATCAAGAGTGATCAGTGGAAACAGAATGTACCTGAGCTCAATTTAGACAGCAAAGGCTCTGCATACTTATGTACATGTGATTTTTTTTTTTTTTTTTTTCCCAGGTTTTTTATTTTATTAAATTTGCAACAATTTCAAAAAATCTTTTTTCACATTGTCGTTATGGGGTATTGTGTGTAGAATTTTGAGAAAATAAATAAATTTAATCCATTTTGGAATAAGGCTGTAACATAAAAAAATGTGGAAAAAGTGAAGCGTTATGAATACTTCCCGGATGCGCTGTACTTCCAGAAAATGAACTTACACTTTTTAAACATAGACTAATGATAGTTTAAAAGTGTTTATGAAAAGTTTTTTGTTGTTGTTTCAGTAAGCTAAATTTAAAAATAAAAAAATCCACTTAATTATGCTATTTTTGCTATTAGTAACTTGAAGATTAGTAACTAGAAACTTGAAGATTTTCACTCCTAATGAATTGTGGTTGGATAACCCAAAAAGCAGTAAGCATTTTATTTTGAAGCGTTTCTAATCTAAAACTTTCTCTTTTGTTTTTCCGATTAGACTCCCGAATCCAGACGTACCTTCTTGGCTTCCTGGAGTTGAGCGCCAACCGGACTGTCCCGGCTCTCCCTGGAGGCCTGACCCCCATCAGCAAAGAGTTAGAGGAGATGGCCGTTAAACTGGGACGCTTGATAACCTTCAACAAGCTAGTTTACTCTCCGTTCTACCAGAAGATCCTCCAAGACATTCTGAAACAAGAGGGAAGTTTGGATGGGTAAACAAAACACCTGTAACACACTGAGGTAAAGTTGGTTTTATAATCGCACAGTTCGTTCATTGTTTACCATGGTACTTTCAATATTCGGTCTGAAATCGCTTGTAAGTATGACTTCAAAACAGCATTAGTACTATTTATTTGACTGCGAACGATGTTGTACTTTGATAGTCATCGGCTGCTAATATAATTTCCCGATTATATCCCGATTATATATCCCGATAAGAACACTTTTCTGAAATGATATTATTAAGGAGACAGTCCGAATGTGCGAATATAAAACCAACTTTACCTCAATCCGTAACACTCACTGCTAGTTGTCCTGGCTTTCACATTCTGTAGCTATCTACCAATTGTAGTGTCTATGAAATGGCTAATTAACGCATATAAACTCACATGCTAGCACTAAACGATATGTAACGACTGAGATATCTGACCTCCTCAAATGTCATTGTATATCAGGGACTATTTATGAATGTAACAAGACTTTTTGAATTGCCTAAAGCTTTAGGATAAGACTGATAACTGTTAGAATAGAGTGCTGAAATGTAATTGAGGAGAACATTAACGCAACAACAAAATGCATATATAAATATAAAGGATTTACTTCCACATTTTTGAGCAGTTGCTAGTATCTTGAACCCCTCCACTGGTTCATCAAGCTCTTTTAGACTGGTGTAAGGGAGAAGATGTACAGCATTTGACTGGTGCCTTAGTTTGTGAAGTGCCACCAATATTTCTCTTTATTATTACGTTTTAACCTGCTGATTATTCTTACCATATTGTTCCAATGGTCAGGAGACATCTGGAGCACATCTGAAGAACTAATTCTTGGTTTTAATTTGTTACTGTTTCTATCACTGAGCATGTTTTACAGAAGACACTTTCACCTCACAAGCAAATGTGTTTCCCAGACAAACCCAGCTGCACTTCTTTTGTTCTGCTCCCGTGTTTTATCAGTGCAGTATTACTAATGGTTCTTTCTAAAGGAATGCTGGCTGTCAATAAAAATGTGAGGTGTGTAGAAAAAGAAAAGCGAGTGGTTTTGGATTTACTTTATTTATTTAACATTTTGGCATGGTGTTTTTATTGTATTTTAATAGATTTAATATTTTTACATAGTATTTTATTTATTATTTTATAATAGGTTTAAGTAAATATTATAATATTTAATTCATTTTATGAATTTGGAGAATACACTGCTTTTAGGAGATATAAAATATTTTGTTACAAATAAATGACAATTTTCTGTTTTTTGTTAGGGATGTCCCGATCAGGTGTTCTTTGCCCTCGAGTCCTAAGTCAGAGTCATTTGATTTTGAGTATCTACCGATACCGAAACCCGATCCGATACTTCTATATTACATGAAAAAAAGAATAAAGAAGAAAAATCTAATAAAAAAACAAATAGCCCCTCAACGTAAAATACCCGACAGGCAATCCCAAGTTTACATATCTTACAGTTTGCTATGGCAATGTTGTTGTCATCAACTTTATAATACCTCCACAATGCAGGCATACTTACCATTTCACTTCAAGCTGCTTCAGTGTTCTATTTTGCTGGCATTTAACCAATAGCTTCTCTGCAACAAAGTGATGTCATGCTGCACGCATTGCTGTTTTTGTCTAAAGTCTAAAGTAGTGCCACCGCATTACTATAGATGTGTTAAAATTGAGAATGTGTATATATATATATATATATATATATATATATATATATATATATATATATATGTATATGTGTATGTATATATATATATATATATTTATTCATAAATACAGTTGAAGTCAGAATTATTAAACCCTTTTTGAATTTTTTTCTTTTTTAAATATTTCCCAAAGGATGTTTAACAGAGCAAGGAAATTTTCACAGTATGCCTGATAATATTTTTTCTTCTGGAGAAAATCTGATTTGTTTTATTACAGCTAGAATAAAAGCAGTTTTTAATTAAAAAAAGAATAATTTTAAGGTCAAAACTATTAGCCATTTTAAGCTCTCTATTTTTTTCGATAGTCTACAGAACAAACCATCATTATACAATAACTTGCCTAATTACCCTAACCTGCCTAGTTAAACTAATTAACATAGTTAAGCCTTTAAAATGTCACTTTAAGCTGTATAGAAGTGTCTTGAAAAATATCTAGTCAAATATTATTTACTATCATCATGGCAAAGATAAAATAAATCAGTTATTAGAAATGAGTTATTAAAACTATTATGTTTAGAAATGTGTTGAAAAACTCTTCTCTCCGTTAGACAAAAATTGGGGGAAAATATAAACAGGTGCTAATAATTCAGGGGGGTTAATAATTCCGACTTCAATAAATATATATTCGAGTTCTGATCGAGAGGTAGTGTCCGATTCGGAAACCATGTGATTGGGCCCGATTTCCAATCATGTGATCAAATTTGGACATCACTAGTTTTTGTTATTCATTTCCGTTGTAAAATAAGATGAGTTTATAAAAGTTACAAATTAAATTAAAGTAAAAAACACTTTAAATATAGTGCAAAATTGGTTTGCAATAAATTATTATTTATTATTATTAAATATAAAATATATTTAATATATATAAAATATAAATATAAAATATTGTATTATAATAGCTTTATTACACTGTACACCACTTTAAGGCTTATTAAAATATTAAATATAGTTTACAAATTACATATTCATATTTTAATGATGACATTGTATACAAATTGATTTATATTATTTATATATACTTATATTTATATATATATATATATATATATATATATATATATATATATATATATATATATATATATATATATATATATATATATATATATATATATATATAATACACACACACAAACACACGGTCAAAAGTTTGTGGTCAGTTTGTTTTTTTTCATGTTTTTTTTAAGACAATTATTCTGTTCATCAAGGAAGCATTTATTAAATGTAAAAAATGTTAAATTGTTGAATATTTATTAGATAAGTGCTTTCTTCTTGCATGTAGTTTCAAATGTAATTGTTTCTCCATTATTGCTTTTACTATTACCATGAATAATAATAATAATTATAATAATTAATATTAGAGTGATTTCTGAAGGACCATGTGACTCTGAGGACTGGAGTAATGAAGCTGAAAATTCACGTATAAAATCATTGGAATAAATTATTAAATTAAATGATAAACTAATTTTGAACAGTTATTTTATAGTGCAATCACAACATTTCACATTTTTACTATTTGTATTTTTGATTAAATAAATGCAACCTTGGTGAGCAGGAGAAGCTTATTTTAAAACATTTATAAATCCTACTGACCCCAAACTGTAGACCGGTAGTGCATGCTTGTATATTAAACATTTTATTTTTTATTTTTTCTGTTATCAGTTGTCATTGTAATTTTTTTGTCAGTGTCAAATTACAATTTAATATATGAAAATATTTATTTTATATCTAAAATGCAGGAAGTATTATAAATATTAGCTATTTTATTTTATGCATAACTAATTATGTAAATATATGTAAGTAACTAATTATTAAATACATACTGCATTTAGTCTTTGCATTGCATTTACATTTTTTTCATTTTTACATTTTGTCCAGCTGCAACCCAGGACTGGGAAACATCCATACACACTCATTGAAACACATACACTACGGCCAATTTTTAGCTCATTCAATTCACCCATAGCGCATGTCTTTGGATTGTGGAAGAGCACCCGGAGGAAACCCACGTGAACATGAGGAGAACATGCAAACTCCAAACAGAAATGCCAACTGACCAAGCCGGGGCTCGAACCAGAAACCTTCTTGTGAGGTGACAGTGCCAATCACTGTGTCACCCACAATGAATACATTTAATTATAAAAAATTCAATTTATTTTGTACATTGTATAAATTATATCAAATATTTTATCATTACATTTAACAAATAACATGCTATTTCATAACCCTATAATAGATGATATTATTTATTTAGTCCCATGTACGGTCACCCTTCAGATCCGACCAGACGGGGGCCACTGTGTACCAAATCTACGTCCTACTCCCAGTAATCAGCGTTTTTTGTGCATTACCTCTCCAGTCCTATAGATGCCAGTGAAGCTCTAGCATAGCTCTGCTTCCCCGCGTACGAAGAAGAAACAGCGCGAGCGCGTTCTCGAGCGCTCAGCTGAGAAAGAGCTCGGGCGAGTTGAGCTGACAGAGTTTGTCCGACGCCGTGAAGAGAAAACAACCCAGCGGGGACTAAAACGTCCTCGAAATGACGACAAAAACCTCCCCCGACCGACACGGATATCCTTAACTACACGCTGGACTGCATTCGGTTCCCGTGAATGGCTTAGCAGGCGAGTTACGCGCAGTTGAAAATGAGGGAGCTTGTGTTTTTTTCTCCCTCGTCGTCCAGCGAGAGGACAAGATGGCAGCGCGTCGAGCATGCAGCGGGTGCGAAATAAAGCCCAACATGTTCACTAAATACCCGCAGGACGACCACAGCTGCTGTCTGTGAAGGTAAGGAAGACCTTGACGAGTTGCAGAGTCATAAAAACACGTTCGATAGTTGAAAGATGAGATAATAAATCAAGCTCGACTTCGGAGGAGCGATCGCGAGCTTCGTAGTTGTGGCGAAAAAAAGTTGCCACGCCACGCCAAAAACTTGGTAGCAGAGTTTTGTAGGGTGTTTCTGCTGCTGTCGAGATTGTGGTGTTATCATGGAGTGGTAAGTTTCACAAGTTTTAAGCTTTAAATGTTCGCGAGGACTTTCTGGTCACTAGCCAAACCAGTAATGTTTACCTAAACCGTCCTGGTTAAAAGCATGACGTAAAGAAGTTCCTTTGATGCACTTTAGCCGTTCAACATTTAAGTAGTTTGTGGAGCTGGTTGAAATGATAGGTTTAATATAAATTATAGGTATACATTATAGGTTTTAAATGAAAGTTCTATAAAATTGTAATTTCATGGTGTAATCCAGTGACATGTTGCTCAATCTTCCTAACATGCTCAGGCCTGGTAATCTGTTAGCAGATGACTTCTCTTTTCTTCTGTAGATTGATATTATTGCTGGTTACACTCAGCAAAAGTTGTATCTAAACTAAAAAAAGTATTTATGTACTGTCTATTCGTTAGAGGGTATTATTTACTTTTGTTTTAGTTCTTTTTTACCATCTATTTCTTAACAGTACTTGTTTAATGTATATTTTTGGCACATGCCTGTAAAGTTTTCTACATTGAATCCTGAATTAATTGGAATGGAGGAAAATTGCAGAACTGAAATAAAATATACCTTTTTTCCCTACTTGTGTACAGCCTTAATGTTTTACTGGTTTGAAATAGTTTTAGTGTAGTTTATGCATGGATTAAAACAAAAAACTGAAAGTATTTATTTATTTTTTTAATGTTTGTGTTTTGCTACTATTCTATACGTCACTAGATTTTACCCAAACGTTCAATTATTTAACATTTGCATTAAATGTATATATATATCAAGATATAATTTGTAATCAAGCACAAAACAATAATTAGTCTGTAAGGCTGAGTGATTAATTGATAAGTAATCAAAATCGACATTCAGAACCTATAATCGAACAATTTTCCACATCAATTTTTTTGATTACTTTGAATACTGTGTGTGGAGTCGAGGCTTTGCAGCCACATCTGATCTCTGGTCAAGTAGGACGATGGACCTTTTCTTGAGCCTTATTTTGCTTTACATTGAAAATGTTTGTAAGCTGCACCAGAGATGCCTTTAGATGACATATTTTCCATTACATTAAAATGAATATTTACATTAAAATATTTGTTTACAGAAGATGCACTTTTTAAAATATAATTTACGGAGTTAATTTATTTAGAAGATATGCTGTTTATTTTCTACTTTTTAATATGTAAACTTTGAAAATAATTATTTTTTTCCAAAAGTGCAAGTCATTTAAAAACATTTTAATGAGAAAAGTTTGTTTTAGGCAATGTGTTTCAATTTCAGTTGTTTAACGTTGATGTTCAGAAAATAATCACAAACCGTAGATAGTGGGCCTGTTTCAGTAAGGAGGTTCAACCAACTCTGAGTTGATTTACCGAGAGATTAAATACTCAGAGTTTTCAGTTTCAGTATAGCTGATCTGAGTTGGCTCAATCAACTTTGAGCAGACCAACTCTGAGTTAAGCACGCACACCGCGACTATAAAAAGGCATTATCAATAGAGCGCAGATATTACAAGTGACCATAGCAATATCTTAAAAAAGAGATCAGCATTTCTTTCTCCAGCTGAACTTGATGTGCTCATGCAAAGTGCTCATAGCTAATATGACCATATATTTAAAAAAAAACAACACCACTGCATCAGTGAAACAGAGACAGTTAGCGTGGGAAAACAGCTCAAGTTAATGTGTAATTTTACATTTAAAGTATTTAAATATTTAAGTATGATAAAATAAGTAATGTAATGTGTGTAGTTTATAACATTTTTACACAGGTTCCCAATTTTATGCACGTTGATCAGTTTTAATAGATTTAAAAGTGCACTTGTGTCTCTGCCTTTTTTATTGATCAAGTGATAGAGGTTGATATGACATTTAGAATGTAAGCAGAACTAAACCATTGTTTTTAATAATCCCATAATCTAGTAACAGTACATGTCCCTGTCGAAGGTCAGTGAATTTAAGCTAATTATTCATTAAAAATGAACAAGCCATTCTCGAACATGACTTTGTTCTTTGTGTGACTGAAAGGTAGGCAAAAGCTATGTTTCCATCCAATTATATTATTAAGTTTATGTGCAAAACTGGAATAACGCATAAAAGATGTGGGAATAAAGCAGCGTTTCCATCCAATGAGTCAAAGAGAACAAAATCATCACTTCCTGATTAAACAAGTGCCAAATATCAACAGTAAAAACAGAATTTACTGCGGTAGAGCTGCGTCAATCTTTTCTTTACTTAATAAATGTACTTGCGCCTCAGAAGACAATGCTGACACACAATGAGGCCTTGTGTGTGTTAGGCATTGGCTGGTATAAGTTTCTGATGGTATGATAACATTGGATAAAAACACTATGGTATCATGGTATTGTGATTACTGCTCTAAAATAAATTATTTTTAAATGTCTGGATAGAACAAAAAAAATCCTTTTGCTCCTTGAACAATTTATTTTATTTCAAGAAACATATTTTGGAACTGTAAACATGTCAGGCTAAATTGTTAATATATACCGTTGATTTCTAATGTCATCATTAGTTTCAAAAACACAGGTTTCTTTACAACAAATAAAAAATACATTAAAAAAAACGTCCATATACCTTGGGAACGGTATAACAGAACGTTTTAGCGGAATTAAAACCTTGACTTTTCCAAACCGCGGTAAATCTTGAAACCGGTTATCGTCCCATGCCTAGTGTGTGTTTCCTTTTAATTATTTTAAAATCAAGTACTGCACCATTCAAAAAATCTCTCACTTGTAATTTACTGTACAAAACTTGTCAGTAAACTATGAGGGCAATAAAATAAATAAAATGGTTCATGAATCGTAATAGTCAAAATTTTCAATTAATTGAGATTTTGATTCTAGGCCAAATCGCCCAGTCATATTAGTATGTTTATACTTTTTTTAAATATTTTTTTCGGAACCAGTCAGAATAAGTATGAAACATTAGACATTTGTAAATCATCACTGAAAAAGCATGGACATTTTAACTTTATTTGTAAAACAAAAATAAATAATAAACTTTTTAAACGTATTGAATTGGTAGAATTTATTAATATTTACAACATGGTTTAAGACAGTGTCATTGCACAGGTCCATTAAATATTAGCAGATACAGCGTTATCAGCGTTATTTAACAAGTTAATAATGATACATTCTTGAAATTTATAATTAATTTACTAATGTTATCAAATGGAGCCTTATCATAAAATGTTATCATTGCATCTTGCATACTAAAAGAAGTGTAATGAGGAATATTTCATGTCAAAGATTGAAGGTTTCTCTTTGTTATCACTTTCCATCACTGGGAAAGTTTGTGCCTGTCATTTCAGTAAAGTTTACTTCCCAATTGTTTCCTGCCATTAAACGTTTATAGCCCAAGCAGTTGCAGAATCAACAGGTGTTTTCCCTGTGCCATCTCTCGCCTAACCCCATTAGGTCTTGACATGAGAAAAGGTCAGTTGCCACCTGTTTATAGCAGAAGGCAGTTGCATTTGAAAACAGTAGACAGACCTGAAACCTAACACCTTGGCCGGTGCCTCCCTGCTACTGGGGGGGATTACTCCACTCTAGGACAGACCTCATAAAAACACTCCTCCAGATGGGACTGTCCTTTTAAAGCTGTTGAGTTGAATATCTGATTGCAAACTCGGAACCTTGTGGTGTTTACATTTTGCTATGGTAGAACAAATGAGGCCTTTTATAACAGCGAAATCCATCAGATATGCATTCCCCAAGAAACAACGTGACGCTTTTGCATCCTTTTTATGTTTTATAACCTCAATATGCAATCCTGCCTAGTCTACTAGAGCGTTAGCTGGCTTAAAAGTGTACAAGAGAGTTAGTATGTGGGTGTGTTGTAGAGCCACACCTGTCCTCGTGTCTGAACTTGTGCCATATGCTGTGCCAGTATAAGTAGTCTGTCTCCCATGAAACTAAGACGGCTAATCCTCATTGGTAAAATTGTCTGTCTGTAGCTGCTAACTTATCATCATGCACGTTAGGGGTATATGTTTAATATCAGAGTAGATTCAAAATGCTAATTTGGCTAGTTTATTTCATCTTGGTGATTTTATTTAAGTAAATAAATGCATGCAAATCGTATCACTGTTTGATTACACGTAAACAGCTTGTGATCTTTTTAGTGTTTCGGGTTTCTAGTAAATCAGGGCTTGAAATTAACCTCTATTCTTGGTAGCACCGGTGCTCTTAACTTAAAAATTTATTTTTAACAATTTTGTCGCACCCACCCAAAATTATGAGCACCGTTACTACATGTTTTACATTACCAGATTGAAATTAAAATTGACAAACTAACAAACAAAAATCTGCATGCGCTCACCGGCCCTACATGCACTGCTTGATGTGAATGAGATGAAATGAGTTGACGATAATAACTGTGCTGTTCTCACGGGTGCTGTCTGATATTGCACAGATGATATTGACATATAACTTATTATTTGCATACATCATCTTAATCGCAATAACGACCTTTTCACAAGGTGCAATATTAGTTTAATCTCAGTGAATGCTAGCCCTTTTGCAATGGTGAACGCGGTGCCAGTCGCACGACTGACAGCATCATGACGATTAAATAGAACATCTTGTGCTTAAAATGTGTAGATGTGGCAAACACTGTTACCTGAAAACTCTGTCCCACCGGCTTGACGATGAATGCTTTAGTCATTTTTATAGCAGACTTTAAGTCTTTTATCCACTCTTCGAGAAGTGTAAATGCTGGATTAACACTCGCCACATGATCACCAATAAGATGTGCGATTATTTGCAACAAAATCTCTGTGTTGTTTTCATTCTCTTGTATCCAGACCTTTACATTTTCGCGGTTGTAGCTCCCTGTTATCTTAACTGAGGGATTGACAACTGATATCAACCAATCGATTTGCGCTTTGTTCTAGCGCAGTCGGACAATAAGAAGAGCTTGAAGGCAGGGCAAGGCATTTTGGGATTTGTTTACTGCAGCAAGTTGATATGACAACTGTTTTAAACCATTCCTGAGTGCTGCGTTTGGTTTTTTTAGGTGCGAAGATGCATAATGCGAGAATGTCTAAATCAGCGCATGCGTTGAACATTTTGCTGTGAAAACCAGTCACACGGCAACAATTTTATGCACTCGCCCAAATGCTCCCAAATATATTTTGAGGTCGCATAGATAAAATTTCAGGTGCATATGTGACCAAAACGGTTGCAGTTTCGAGCCCTGTAAACGCTGCTTCACATGGTCGCAATTGCTTTGTGTTGATGCAGTGTGTTTTTTTTTTTAAATTTTTTATTAACATTAGTAAAGACAGACAGTTTATAAATGAACGCTCAGTTGTTCTGCATTTAAATTGAAGAAATTATAGCACAACTAGTCAAAACTGTTATTTAATATTTATAGTAAGTCATTATAGTAAAAATGTTTTATTTTACTGCAAAATTCTTAATATTTGTTTGTTATTTGTTATTTAATCATGTTAAAACCGACAGTTCACAGTGCTTAATTTGGTTTATACGCTTCCTGTAAAGAGCTAGTGGTATTTTTCTTGTTGTTGCTTGAGATGTTTAGATGAAACCATTTTGCATATTTTTAACCTTCTGATATAACCGGAGGTTTTGTTTAAAGATTATGACTGTATAAAAATGTAATCAGCATCTGTGAAAGGATGACTAATGCTGGCTAACAATTTTCTTTCCCCTCTGTCCATTATAGGTATGGCCTCACAGGTTACGGTCTGCCCACCACATGTTTATCAACCCCAGACAAGTGCCTTTTGCAGAGCGAAGAAAATCGATCCCAGCAGCTGTGTTTACCATAAGAAGATCCCTCGCACTTACGTGGTCGGTGTGAATCTAGGCATTGCGCACCCTACGGATATTATACCTTTATTGAGATTTGAGGCTTTGACTAGCGAGAAACCCTGCGCTGCTCAGGACTTCTCAAAACAGACTGAATCAGCTCCACAGGAGCTCCTCAGAAGGGCTTCTTCGCCACACAAGCGTGTGGCATCGGAGGGTGAACTTCAGTATTTCTCCAAAGCAGAGGTTATAGTTGAAGAAAAAAGTGGAGACAGGGGCCAAAACAGCCAAGGTAGTAGTAGAAGCAGTGGAGGTCCTCCAGAAGAGGTAAAGAGAAAGGAAAGGAACGGTGGTTTGAATTCAGACAGGGGAACCCAAAAATGTGGGTTTAAATGCAAAGGGCAGGAGCTTGAAAACAGCAAGAGCATCATGCAGATAGTAGAGGAGCATTCGACTCTACCTGCCATGTTGCCAACAAATGTCGGGAGCACAACTGCAGTAGGCGTTGCCCCGCCCGAGCAGAAGGGAACCGGGACAGGAGCCGTAAACGGCACAGGCGATGGTGACTATCAGTTGGTCCAACACGAA
The DNA here is from genome assembly GCF_903798145.1 of Danio aesculapii. NCBI lineage: Eukaryota > Metazoa > Chordata > Actinopteri > Cypriniformes > Danionidae > Danio > Danio aesculapii. The sequence goes on along the minus strand of NC_079459.1, from coordinate 22,083,438 downwards.
GTGTTATGCTCCATGAAGCACACCTATGAAGTGCTAGAGTTCTTGGGACGTGGTACGTTTGGTCAAGTGGTCAAATGTTGGAAACGAGGCACAAATGAGATTGTGGCAGTGAAGATACTAAAGAACCACCCCTCGTATGCCCGCCAGGGTCAAATAGAGGTAAGCATCTTGGCCAGACTGAGTGGGGAGAACGCAGAGGAGCATAACCTGGTTCGGGCTTTCGAGTGTTTCCAGCACAGAAGTCACACTTGTCTGGTTTTTGAGATGTTGGAGCAGAACCTGTACGACTTTCTCAAACAAAACAAGTTCAGTCCGTTGCCTCTGAAGGTGATTAGGCCTGTGCTGCAACAGGTGGCCACTGCACTGAAGAAGCTCAAGAGTTTGGGCCTGATCCATGCAGATCTTAAACCGGAGAACATTATGCTGGTAGATCCCATCAGACAACCCTTCCGTGTGAAAGTCATTGACTTTGGCTCTGCCAGCCACGTCTCCAAAGCTGTATGTTCAACATACCTGCAGTCTCGCTACTACAGGTAAGAGCTTTTTGATCTTACATTTCTTTTAATGTTGACTATGGGTTGTCAGCTCTCAGTCTAATCATAAACAGACACATCTGTCAGCTGGTGTTTGTATCAATTATAAAGATATAATTTGTGGTGTCCGTTTTGAGGAAGTGGAAATGAGGACGGTTTACTTTAGCCACACTTCCTGCCAGGACAATTATGTAATGTCGTCTATAGCTTTTGTCAGAGTTTGATGCCAAGACTTCTTTGTTCGCATAAGTCTGTTCTAACCTAGCTTGGAGCTGCACCCATGCTTCATTTATGTAACTCCACAAAAACTCATGACGCACAAAATTTCATATTAACCAATAGTTCGGTTGCATCTCTGTGTGTAATTCCTCTAATGAGGACCGTTCTGACCATGATGGCAGTACTGACCATGATAGCAGTCTGTATGTGGTTGGCAGATCTTTAGGAAGAATGTGGTTGCTCAAGTGAATTATGAGATGTGGAAGAACATGGAAGGACTCTTAAATTTGAACATTCCACATGTTCGTGTTTTAGGTTATATGTAATGCTTTGTTTGTTTTTTTCCTTCCTCTAAAACCATTTCTCCCTCTGAACACATTAAACTCTGTCCTCTTTCAACAAATACTGTTCACCCAAAAATGAAGACATTTGTTTAGCTTCATGTCTTTCTGAAGCTTTCCAAACAATGAAAAGCTACATGTCTTTTCAGTGTGTGGAAACAATGTCACATTTAGTTTTTTTACAATATACTTTGTATTTTCTGTATTTCATTTCAAATAATCATGCAGCCTTAATTGTAATATTACTGTGCGTTCACACCAAAGGTGGCGAGAGCATCAAAGTTTGCTCTGGTTAGTTACATTCCTGCATAAAAACAAGCTTTCTAGCATGAAAATATTGTTTAAAGTTTAATGCACATCAACTCGCCAGTAACTTTTTTTTTTAAATGTACGTCACTGTAAGAAAACATTGTAAATAATTGGAAATCCAGTGACCGCAATAATCAAAGCCTTGGGAATTAACTACAGGACTGTGTTCTCTGGACTCCTCAAGCGGTGGACGTTTACATTTCGGTTGGTTGCTGCTGAACCGCGTCATGGCTCATTACTGTAGATTTGACTTGATTTCAACTCTCCTTGACGCGCACACTGGCGAAGATGAGCCGTGCCGCTGCTCGACACTTATCAACACCAGCTCCCATTGAAAACGAATGACTTCCAGCTACTCTAACACTCACGCCGCTTTTGGTGTGAATGCACAATTATGATATAGGAGAGTTCCCAGGAAATTAAAGCTTAGAAAATTTACCTGTGTAGGGCTGGGCCGATAAACAATATCATATCGAATCTATGTTGAGAACGATGATAAGCTCTGGACGTTTTTACTCTGTATTGATCCTAAGTGTTAATCAGAAATTTGCAACAACAGTAATGTATATAATTGTGTTGATATTGAGAGATTCACCAAATTTTTGGCTGCTGAAATTTATTGGCCGAAAATAGGTCATGCTGCGTCACCCAGTATTGGTAATCGCACTCGTTTCACTTTCCCGCCAACAGTTCACTTTCCCGCCAGCAGTATCTGCCTTCAGTCATGGTTGGGATACTCTTTTAAAAGTGGAAGGATTAAAAACTTAAATCAAAATATTTATCTGTATCGTTCAATATAGAAAAGAGTTATAGATATAGCATTTGCTTTTACCTGAGAGTGAGCAAATGAACAGCAATTAGTTCACTAATCTGTTAAATACGAAAATGCTTTCTATTTGTAACAACATGAGAGTAATAATTGTACATTTGTTTTTTTTTTTTTGGTGCACTATCCCTTGAAGAGTCTGGTCGTCTGAAAGTTATACAAATATGTTTCGTACATAATGTGACAGCGCAGAGCACAGTCTGTCTTTGTAAACGTGCTCAGTTTGTGGGGAAGCTATCAGCGTGCAAGATAAAGAGGAACTAGTTTAAATAGGCCATTTGAGCTCTTTGTACTCTGGCATTGCCACAGGTTGATGCCTGCAAATGTATGAACTGGCGCCTCATGCAGGTGGCACATGTGAATGTGTTGCTTTGCATGGGATGAGAGGTGTATTGTGGGGTGCGTCTGTTTGCTAGTGCTGTGAAGAAGTGTGATAACAGATGTTTTTATAGAAGGTTATGAATAACCATTCAATCTCGCTTGTTTTTTCTTTTTCTGACAATCCGTACGTCACTCTCATGCATAGTTTACTTGTTAAATCATTGCTGAAGTACTGAATAATTCTAAAGAATAACATGTACTTAATATGCAATTACTTTGAGTGGTTTGCTGTTTTAAATAATTAGTCAAGCCACACTTTTGTGTTAACATCTGTTTATTGTGCTTTTGTTTTATAAAGTGTGCATTCTATGCAAATGAAATATTTAAAATGATTATTAGGGCTGCACTATATATTTCATTTTAGCATTGATATTGCAATGTGTGTGTCACTTCTCAGTAGGGTTGGGTACCGAAACCCTGTGCCATTTATAGCACCGGTACCTTTGTAACCGGTATGTACTGGATCAAATCAGCATATGAATTTCGGTGCCTAATTTCAGTGCCACTGGTGCTGCGACAAGGATGTAAGTAGCATCAACATCAAAGGCACACATAGGCGTTGTGTCACACCATCTCTAAACATTTAATTTGAAACAACTTTGAGGAATTCGGACAGGCGATTGTTACTGTTGCTTAGGGAACGAACGCACACTGTACAGCGCATTCGGTGGGCGAGATCGACTCTCGTCAGATCAATACGCATGATCGCGTTCATCAAATTTGCTTAAACCAAGCGTTCTAAAGCGTATTTTACAAGCAAGGATTCTGACACTGCAACGTGCTTTACAAAAGTTGCGTGTAAGGGGGAAACACGTCAAACTTAATGACACATTTGAGGGCTCAAAAAGGCAAAGAAATGGCTCTCTCGCGTGCTATAGGTGTCACGTGCAATCGCTCCCTCGGGTACTCGCTCCCTTTGCTTTCTCTGCACTTGCTCTCTCTGTGACGGTACTGCGCGCATCAGTTCCCCGCATTTGTCAGAAGTTGACGCCCAAATTGACACAGGTAATAAAAAGATTAAACTTCAGTCATGTTCATGTTGTGAAACACTATCAAAATGTCCACTGTTGATGATATTAGACTTCTGTTTTCAATGGCGATTTTAACACTTTCAATATAGGAAGTCCTCGGCTATGCACAGACAATTATTAATCAGAAATCTAGTGTACATAGTTTTACGTTAGGAAATGCAGTATTAAATTTACAAACATTCGGCAAGTACCAAAGAACAGATGCACCACATTGATCAAAGGTAATTTTCAATCACGCTCATGGAAGTCATATTCAACTCATTTAGTTTTGCCTTCATTCATTTTTGATTTCCGTCTTCAATACATGATTTATTTACAACACATTTTTAAACATAATAGTTTAACTAACTCATTTCTAATATCTACTTTTTTATCTTCCCCATGCTGACTAGTTATTTTGCAAGACAGTTGTATTCAGACAAAGTCCCTTTAAGTATTTTATAGTATTTTGTTCAGGTTAAAGTGTATTTTAAAGACTTAATCAGTTAACTATGAAAGTTGAAATAATTAGTCAAATTATTTTGTAACTGATTTGTTGAGTATATCAAAAATAAACAGTAAATATTTCTTAAGGAGGCTAATAATACTGACCTTATTTTTATTTAAATTAAAAACTGCTTTTATTCATGAAATAAACAATAAGAAATAGGACTTCTTATGACTCCAGAATAGTTATTTTTTAGGAAACACTGTGAAAATTTTCAAAAAACGTTATTTTAAATGAATGGGAGGGCAAAATAAATTGACTTCAACTGTAGGCCTAACTGTTAAAGTTTACAGGTGCAACAATGTGCCTTGATGTACTTGAATGTTAGAAATGTGTTATCCTACACCAGTACAAAGTTACTTGTCAAATAAATGAACAAGGAAGATTTTCTTGAGTTTGTTATTTAATTTTCTTGTTTATGAAGACTGCAGAGTAATTTTTTAAATATTTTGTGATATGCATGTTAAAATGTGCTGCCAAACGTATGTGACCCCTGGCCCCTAAGCTAATGTAATTTCATAATGCAAATCTTAAATTCATGCTTACCAACAAATGATCAAAGAAAATATATTAATGTAATTCAAATATATAAAATGTGAATTGATGTTAACTTTAAACTTAAATTATATTGTCCTATTAAAATTATTTTTTAAAAGATTTTGCCAAATAAAAGATTTTTCTGGAGTCATGCACCATAATTTTTGGCTAAAAAGTATCGGTTCAGGCACCGTTTTGGCACTGGTACCGTTTTAAAAGTATCAATTTAGCACCGGTATCGAAAAAAAAACAAATGATACCCAACCCTACTTCTCAGGATATGCAACATTGGGAGCATTCCCAAAAAGTTGGGATTATATACAATTGATCAACAATCGAGTATACATGAGATTTGTGGAATTATTGCAATGTAGGGCTGTGCGATTTGGGGAAAATATCTAACAGTAAATTTTATTTTATTATTATTATTTTTTTTTTTCAGATATTGCGATTTAAATTTTGTAGTCAAGCTTCAGCTCAATATTTTGTATCGTAGCTTCTTACTGCTAAACTGCAGTGAGTTAACTAAAGCAACTGAAAAGATATTAACATACTCCAAAAATTGTTTTTAAATATTCACTAATTTTTCTCTAGAGCAAACAGTGGTGAGTTATGAGTTATTCCAATATTATCGTCATGCTGTTTTTCTTTGATATGAATTTGTTTGTTAATGCTTTTGAAATGGCAGACGCCATCATCCCACTTGTCCACACTTTCCTGTTTGTTTTATCGTAAGCATTCCGCATAGTTCAGTTCGGTCGCGCAATTCTGATTGGGCAGAATGAAAGTGTGCTCACTCAATTGGCTAATAAGACTGTCACACAGATGGCACGCATTTGCTCTGGGTGGGGGAAATTATACAATACATATATATTTCATATTGCAGCCTCTTGCGATTTAGCTAATCGCAACGGTTAAAATTGCGATTGCATTTCGATTAATCACACAGTTCTAATGCAACGTATAACCATAATTTAACCACAACAAAGTAAAAGTTTATGCATTTGCATGTGTTTTTAAAGGCATTTCAAGAAAGTGTAAAGCATTCGTGCACAATAACGTAAAACATTTGTAACTTTAATGAAGAAGGGTAATGAAGAAAAGTTGTATGATTTAATACAATGAAGATTATACAGTGTTATTTTACATTACTTAATTTCTGCATCTGAATACTGTTTGACTCTCCGTAAAACGATAAAGAACTGTTTTATTTACTTTTCTTTGGTCTATTGTAATTATTTTTCCAATTTTATCTTTTATTCATGATTCACACTCTTCCAAAATATATCAAACTAATCTAAATGAATGATTTTCATAATTTAAGCCATATGGTCAAATTGTTTTCATATCACACCATATATCGCATCAAAACAATATCGCAATGTCAAATTTTTCCAGTATTGTGCAGCCCTAATACTTATGGTCACTTTGAATAAGTGGCCAAGCTTTTTTGGTTAAACCCCGAACTTTAACAATTGCTATATCTTTGCATGCCAGATAGTGCTGTGTTTTTGATTAAAAATCCCATGCTGTGTATAGGCCTACATCTGTAGCGTTTAAAACATCCAAAAGTGGGGGGAAAAGGGCAGCATGTGCTTCTGTTTTCCATTTGTCCCCTGTTTCTGTCAGCATGATCGATGTCGTAAGAATCCATAGTTTGTTCCCAGCGCAGATCTGGCTCACCTAAATTTAGGGCGGATCTCGTTGTGTTCTGTCACTGTGGTATGTGAGGTTGTCATGACAAGTATTTATTTTGCATTCTCTGAACAGGCTGGTACCATGTGCCAGGAAGTGACAGTTTTACAGGTGTTGTCAAGTAGCAAAACTGTTTATTTTCTTATTTCAAAATCTTTTAGAACTGTCTAAGGCTTGTATGTTTGTCACTTTTAAGGCACATTACCTCATGATATTTTGACTGAGCCTTTTAATAATTTAGGCTTTGAACAGAGTGTTTTTGGATCATGATGCAATACTTGTTTTCAGTTTAGTTGCACAGACGTCTTTTTTCTTCTTCTTCTTTGGTTTATAATAAGTTAGCTTAGATGTTGGATTGTCACTGGATTGAGGTGATGTCCCAAAAGTTTTTTTTTTTTTATTATTTCTTTCCCTTTTTTTTCTTCTTGGGATTAGATTGAGTAATTGTTGAACTGTGATTAATGTTGGTAATAAATTAGGGTTGAGTTTTGGTTTTTAACTGAAGCTGAAAATATGAGCTGGAAAAAATGCTATGCTTCACTGGCTATCAGTGTTGTGATTTCACTCTCATGGGACGATAACCAGTTTAAAGGTTTACCACAGTTTGAAAAAGTGAAAGTTTTAAAACTGCAAAAAAATGTCTGTTATACCATTCCTGAGGTAAATGTAAAATGTATTTCTTTATATTTTATACATGTCAAAGGACCATCCACATCAAAAACTGTTGGTCAGCCTATAATTCAGCAAACAAATCGCTTATGCATCAACATTCAAGCATGCAACGAAGCTAAACACTGCAGTATTGTGTTCAATCAGGAAAAACTTGTTTTTTACTCAGACATTTAATAAGAACATATATTAGAGCAGTGATCACAATACTGTAAAACCTTGATATTTTTACCTAGAGTTATCATACTGTCCGAATGTTATACCAGCCCATGCTCGTCACTGCTTCATGAAACTTATTCATTTCAATGGTTTGGGCTGAGCAAGAGCTGTGGAGCACAATTCTGATTGGGGGATTTCACATAAGGACTGTCATTAGTTTGCATTAATTTATTTAATAATAAAATTCTGTAAAACTTTAACCATGAAGCTTTACAAAAACTCTGCTACTGAGAGTAGGGCTGCACGATTCTGGCTAAAATGTGAATCACGATTTTTTTTTTTTGTTTAAAATCAAGATCATGATTCTTTCTCATGATGCTTTAGATGTAAAATAAAGGTTAATATGAGTACGCTATTATTATTGTTAATTCTCAAACATAACGTTTTTGCAATCCATATAGCAGACAGTATGCGTGCAACATTTTTTTTTAAGTCTTTCAATGTAAAATAAGTAGCCAATTAATAAGAATATGTCAATAACTCAATTTTGAGAAATGTCAGATAGAATCTTATAATTCTAAAGTGACGATATGGTAAAACAACAATAATATTAGAGCTGTGTGTAGGTCTACTGTTTCTTAATGTTAAATTTTGTACAGTCATTATGGTGGACTTGAACAGACTTTCAATATCTCCTGTTTGTTAATTCACAGCAAAATGATGACATCAGAATATAACTATTCATAATTATAAAATTGAATTATTATGTTTAAGACATGTGCTTGTCGTCTGTTATTGACAGCATTATTAGACCATTTGTGTTTTACTGGTAAAATCAGACATTTGTCATTATCAGATTTCTTCTTGCATTTGATTAAACATTCTATAAGCTAGAGTAGCTATTCTGACACTGTAAAACATTTATTTTCATGCACAATATTACTTGTTATTCACAGCCTATGCAGGTTCTGTTCACTAAAGTAGCCTCATTGGTGTGCTGCGTGCACGTGTGCGCATTCTCGGAAGCTCGTAGTCAGCTCACATGTGATTTTTGTTCCTCAGAAGACTTGTGTGACTGCCTTGCTTCTCTCCTGACCTTAAAAATATAATTGGCTGAATCGTAGAAAAGCTATATTAAGATCGTGTGTGTAGGGTCGAATCGAGATCGTGATCTTTTTTTTGATTAATCATGCAGCCCTAAATGAGAGTTACAACCAGATTTTTTCCTTATTTACCATAAAGCAAGCTGTGTTATTGAATCGAATCGGTTTCCCTACACTCAAAATACTTTTTGTTTTTTTCTGTAATGTTCAAATGTATTATTTCTTTAAAAAGAATAAAAAATAGTTTAATTTGTTAGTTCTTTATTTCTCAGTGCTGCATGGGATTGTAATTTTTTCACCTGTTAATGTCATTAAATCACCTTTTGTCTTCTACGGTTTGCACACATTTCTTTGCTTATAAATGAAAGTTTGTTAAATGATTCGATTTGTAGTTGTTTTGTTTGGTCTGTGGCTTGTAGCACTTTTACAGTCTTTATTTATTTAGAAAAAAAACAGTAATTCACTCATTTGCTATTCTAGGATCAACTGCTATGAAATGCATGAAATAGACATAAAGTAATTGAAGGATGTCCAATTAAACTTTATTGTTAAAAAATATTTTGAAGTTGTTCAGGGTGTCCGCGAGGTCTTTACGTCTTAACGGCTTAAGTTTCAAAAACAAAATTTTAAGTCTTAAAAAGTCTTAAATTCACTGAAATATTGTGTTGTAGGTCTTAATTCATTTTTAAACGAGTCTTAATTTACCCATGTCCAAGTAAAGCTACCCAATCGGGCTGACACCTGATCACCAATAATCCATCTCCAAACTTTTTTAGATATATATTTAATTTTTTTTTATTGCAAAGAGATATAATTCACAACAACTGTTAGACATTTTTACAGCAATTTACAGGAATTAAATTCCTTAATCGGGGAAAGAAAACTGAAGCAGCGCGTCCCTTTACATGGCCTTTAATAATACAAAAACTTTAATCTTTAACCCCATATAAGTTTAAAATTTCATTCATAATTGTCCTAAAGTCTTACATTTGATTTGAAGAAACCTGCAGAAACGTTGTTGTTGTTGTTGTTTTTTTGTTTTTTTTTTACAGTATAATGATGCAAGAAATTGTCATGCATCTTTGTTAAAATAACTACTGTGGCCCATTAATAATTAATCGTGTTGCTTAGGTCAGTGTGTGTTGGGTTCCATGTAAAGTGAGGTACCTGCTAAAGTTTCAAGTTGCAACAGGAATGGGTCATTGAGTGGCATTGGGTTTAATTCTTTTGGTCTCTGAAGTGACTCATCCTGTTGTTCCCTAGACACCCATACTGTCTTTGTCAGTCTGATGCATGGGGTAATTTTTCTCCTGCGCTCAAAAGTAGCTGCTTGGACATCCGTCCTTGCCATGTCCAACTTTAATTTTCCATATTGTAGTTAGCCCAACTTTTAACTTTTGGAAAGTTGGTAAAAATCATGATCTGAAGTAGGCCGTGCACTTTGTTATGCTTAGAGAAAGCCCTGAAGTTGATTTTAGTCAGCTTTGTTGATGAAGCCACTCTGAGTGACGAAAATAATGTTGCATAATTGATTGCGCTACAGTCAGCTCCAGGTTTCGTCATTTAGCTCTGGGTTTTGAAACGGGCTACTTAACCACCGAAAGGATAACGGTATCAGAACATTGGAAACCGTGTTAAAATCCCAGCAAAACTGATATGTACAGGGCAGTTGCATAACAAGCCCTCTTGCATTTAGCAGAAGGCCGAATGAGTCTGGCTGGCCTCAGTGGATTGTGAGCTGTTCAAATAACCAGTGGTTTCTACTCAGTTCTGCACTGTAAACCATTAAGTTAGCGAGAGAGTCCCTCCATGCTGTTTCAAGGTCTTTGGCTTTTAATAAGTTTGCCTAATTTTGGAATGCTGACTTTCCTCTTGGTAGTTTTTAAAAAAACAAGTTTAAATGTCCAATGGGAACATTTTTGTTATGCCCTGTAAGTGTCAACTTTTCCTGCATCTGCTGCCTTCAGTCTTTTTTATTTTTATTTATTATTATTATTATTTTTTTTTTTTAAGATAAGAAGGTAGCTGAATCCAACTTTAATCATATAATGTGCATCTCACAAGTTTAAGTCTTACCCAAAGAAGTATAGAAAAAATTGGCTTTGCTTAAAAATGGAAACAGTCGTATCTGCTCAGGCACACCCATTGAAACCAAATGACAGGTTTTGCCACCAGCCCATAACGAGCATTATGCAACACTTCTGTTTTTCTTGGATTATTATAATTTTTTTATTCTCCCTTATGGGTCATAAAGTTTAAAGTCCTAACACGCTGCCCTTTTCTCTTCTTTAATAAATCTCTTTCAGCTTCAAGGAGACGTGAAGCATCCAGCTAAAGTGCTTGTTGCAAATCTGTGAATAACAGAGACCTTGACTTTGCCCAATGTCAGTCATTTATCATTTTTATGTCATTTTGGCACATTTTCCCACTTTGCTTGCTTGAAGCCTTTAGAATGCATTTACGGTAAACAAGACTAATGGTTCGCAAATAATGCACAACTAAGTGCAGCATCCTGCGCAGAATCTGAAAGCATTAGTGGGTTGGTACAGCGTCGCTAGAAGTGGTTTATTTTTCTGCAAGTCTTCATGCATTCATACATATAATAAATCTTGTCCGAGACCCATGTTCCTTTTCAGCCTGAGGAATGACCGTAAGTGTGAACGTCTGCTTTCTGTCGGTGTGCTTTAGATCATGTGGATGCCTGGCCCCCATTTGGAGCAGACTTGCACTCGCTTCAGATGAAGAAGACCTAATTGGCCAGATTCCTGGACTAATGAGCAGCCTGAAGGGTTCGGTGGTATGATTCACTTGGAAAGAGAGCACACATCTAGTTGTTTGTGTATCTCAGGCTCTTTGATGCAGCATTCGTGCATTACAAAGCCCTCGCAGCGTTAGTGGGTCAGTCAGGCTTCGCCGACTAGGTTTTGAATGCTATTTGACCTCTGCTCTGATGGTAGTGAACCCTAATGTGTCTGTCTTAAACTGAGGCACCACGCAGAATGTTTTTCAGCCGGTTTAAAGCTTGATGACCCAATCTTAACCCTTTCACATGACTTGCATCTTGATGTCATCATTGACGTCAAAATTACATTGGAATTTCTTTGGAGAATTGTATTTTTTTGTCTTGGTTATTTTCATTCATAAATTCAATGTAAGGATCAGTTTTGTTTTTTATTCGAAGCACACTGTGATACATCTTGCACATTGCCCTGAAACGTCTGGTTGCGATTAGGTCGACAACACAAAGGGTCGAAACTGAAATCAGAACAAGGTTTGTGCGGTGCTCGCCAGCTGTGTTTTAAGAACCTGGAATCAGTTCCTGCACTTTGATCCATTTGTCAGTCCATCTTGATAACTGTCATGGTCTATGTATCATCCACTTGAGGATGAAACCTGATCACACGCAGCTTCCTGTAACAGCTTGCTGTCGCTGTTTGACATTTTGAATTGGGACAGTGTAGATTACAGGTGTGGATCCTTCTACCTTCCGTAGAAGCTAGAGTTTGTTTTACATGCTGTCTGGTGTAAGGTTCCCATTTCATCTGTAGAAGCTCCTGGCTTGATTCCCAATCTTCAGGGCTTACGGCAGGAACATCAAAAGTTTATGTGAGCATTTGCTCAGTCTCATATCACCTTAGTCACTTCTGCATCCAGAGCTGCTCAAAACCTTTCAATAATGGACTGATTGTCTTAAAGTAAGCTTGAAGGTAAAATCTGTGCCTACATAAGGGGTAATTTTTTTTGTACTTCTACTTTTCTTTTATTGATTATTTGAATTAATGTGCTTTAAATTTAATGTTTTTAACTACCAATTATGGCCCGTTTCCACTGAGTGGTACAGTACGGTGCGGGTTGGTACGGGTCACCTTTTTCAGGATTGCATTTCCGCGTACCAGTGGTATAGAAAGTTTCAGTCGACGTCAATCTCGCTCGCAGAAATGTCAGAGTAAAGCCGTACATCGTTCCGAGTTCATAATAGTCCAAAAAGTGATGATAATAGTTAAACATGGCAGTTTGTTCATGTTATAGGTTGCTGAAAGAATAATTTGCTGCTTTGTTTTTTCGGCTTCTCCTTTGCTTTTTCATGCGTCACTCTGGCGTTTGTCCGTTTCTGAAAGGATCGGATGTCAGAAGCACTTCAGTAATCATGCGCATGTTATTATCAAGAAGTTTGCATCTCTGTAAACCAATAGCGTTCAGTTGTGCGTATTTCTTTGCCTTTTGGTACCCTTTTGTTGTGCTAGACACCCTTTTGAAAGGGTACCCAAAAAGTGGTAAGGTACGGTTTAGCCTCTCAGGCTAAATAGGTAAAATAAATAATTGACTTCTGCTGTCTTTATTAGTTTCAAAAACACAGATTTCTTTACAACACATAAAAAATACATTAAAAAAACCTTACATATACCTTAGGAACGGTATAACAGACAATGTTGGTGGTTTTAAAACCTTGGCTTTTCCAAACTGGTAAACCTTGAAACTGTTTATCGTCCTATGTCTACTACCAATAAGAGTCTAGCACTCTTTCCATGATAATTCCCACTATATCTGGGCAGATTCCCTAAACTCCACTGATCATCAGACAAATCATGGATGAAAGCAAATAAAAGCCTTTAATGTATCATCATTCCTTAACTTTTTCTTGAGAAAATCTAGACCAAATCAATACCACATAATATAGCCGTTCATGCTCTTGCTTCCTGAGATCATCAGGCCTTTATAGAGGATTATTTTCAGCTCTGTCTAATGTACATTGATTCTATTGAGGCTGGTCAGACTGTCTGCATTTCCCAGCATTTCCGACGGGAGCTAAAATGATGCAGCGTTGAAAAGGCTTTGTTTATTGCTCTGGTGCATCTGCTTCATAACGCTCCATGCAAACAGCACTTCCGTCTCTGAAGAGCTTAATGAAACTGAGCTAAATGTTGGTGTGTTTTTTTTTTTTGTTTTTTTTTTGACCTGAATATGAGGCCCTAGTTTTGCTTGATAGTAACATATTTTCAGTGATCTAGTCATAAGATGAGATGCCTGACCACTTAAGCTTTTGCATTTTAAAGCTGAGGGCTGGGCGATATTGCAAAAAATATATATATATCACAATATCATGTTTCATATAATTCGATATTGATAATTATTGAATATTTTTTAAACAATACATTTAGGAATATTAGGTGTATTTTTTTTTCATATATTTTTTTTAACCACTTTATTTTAATTTACCAACATTACTAAGGCAAATAGCTTTAATATTCCAAAACAAAAATATTTAAACAATATCTTATCTCTTTATATTAGACTCTTACAGTATTAGACTCTTACACTTGATAAATAAAATGTTACAAATTGTATGCAATGGTTAAAGCGTATACTTAACAATCAAAGCAAACTTTAAGGTGTGAATAATAATGATACAGTAAATATCAAACTCTGTTGACAAAAATTATGATAATCAAATCTGAGCTTTCAAGTAAAGGAACCAACCATCATTATTCAAGAGCATATTAACTACTATGCTAAAAAAATCTTTCAGATGGAATGCTAGTGGCTGTGATGCACAAGAAAAGAAACCAAAAAGCCACTATGGCGACATCCTTACATCCTTTTTTTTCTCCTCACTGCTGCTATATGGCACTCATTTTCGGATGTGTTGTTATTCTGACCTGAAGTGACAAGCGTGTGCGAGTGGATTCCTTGACCATTTACAATGGTCTTTGCGCTCATGCTCCTCTGGCGTGTCTCGTTACTACGTGACCATGAACCGTTTTCTCTGAGGTTGACAAATACACAAATCATTGCTGCAGCTTGGATACAAGTTTATGGAGAAAAGTAAAAAGTGCATCAGTGTTTGGATGTGCAGTGTTTGTCTGAGGTAATTCTGCCATTATTACTGAAATGTGTATAGTCCATACAAAGTGTGAAGCAGATTGGTTAGTTCTGCTTGCATGAATCGTGACGCGCTTGCAGCATTAAGAAAAGTTTATATGTTTTAAACTAGGTTCACCTGGAAAATGTGCGCAGATCACGTGAGCGCCACTTGCACAACATGTGTGCATCGCTCCCATATGAGTGTCATTTAAAGTCGCAGACCTCCATTGGAACTTACACCCTAAGCTTATTGCCTCTGCTTCCAAGGTGCGCACTCAGCAGCCACATTTTAATAAAACTATAGCGCTTCATACTGAAACTGCATACCGAATCTGTTTTTTTATTGATTGAATTGACAATGGTGTTCGGTCAATAAATATCGATACCGATTTTATTGCAGCCCTAGTAAAGCTATCTGTACATTTTAAGCATAAGAGGTTCTTTTTAATCGTTTATTTAATTGTCAGCTGTTCTGCAAAAAGTGGCAGCTAAATTTGAACAACACATACACCATCATCATCATGTTAGATGTTACTGCTGTGTTTTGTTAGTGTAGATTTAGTGTTGGTTTCAAATTCATTAAATCTGTTATTGAATTTGTAGTTGTGGTTACTCTTTAATTTTTGTAGGTTGTGCCTACATTTTGGCTGGTGCTCCTGAATTTTTGAAGTTGGGTATACTGGTGCTAACAAGTAACAATTTTGTAAAGTTGTAATGTACTTCATTACTCCATTTGTTCCAATAATATGAGTTTTTTCAACTGAAAATTATGAGTGCAACGGTTCTGTCTACTGACGGTTTGGTATGCATCACAGTTTTAGGGTCACTGTTTCGGTACGGTATGTGCTATGTTGGTAAAAAAAAAAATGACTACAGAAAAATTGACAGTGAAAATTAAAGAACTATATATATATATATATATATATATATATATATATATATATATATATATATATATATATATATATATATATATATATATATATATATATATATATATATATATATATATATATATATTTATTTATTTATTTATTTATTTATTGCATAACAAACACCTGGCAATGCTGCAGACTTCACACATCACTTTGGATTTGCATATTCTCTCATTAATAAATAAAAGTAGAGCATTTTAAAAATTGTATGTTCAAATAAAATGCTTAAGGAAAATAAAGAGAGAAAAAGCTTTAACTTCCTTTTTTTCTGTTTTACACCTTGACTCAACAGTCTCAAACCAATTTTGCAGATAATAATGAACACATCTTGATAATTGAGCATTTTTAGCCTATTTCTGTTTACATTATGCTCATTCCAGGGAGCTCCGTTATCACTTATCAGCACCATCGAAGTGGATGAAACTTAAGCAAAGAGAGCGTTTGGCTCTTCTCTCTTAATTCAGTGGGAACTGTCAATCAAGAAGAAAACTGTTTTTAGCAGACAGCGGGTAAACAAAATGAATAAATAGCTGGAGTGTTCGGGTTCGGAAGAACATGCTTTGTTGCAGTTGTTTTTAATCATCAAACCAATATTAATAACGCATATTCTGAATCGCGGATCACAGGGCGCATCGAATCGTGGGAGGGCAATGGGACAATCCGATTTTATTTTTATTTATTTATTTATTTTACAGAGAACAGAGAACCGTTGTGTTCCTACTGGAAATATTAACAGTTTTGAAGAATGTTGGTAACCAATCAGTTAATGGTTGCCATTTTATCACTGATAGTCAATGGCTTTCAAGCACTGCTTGGTTTTCAGCATTCTTCAATGTAATCTTGTAATCATCTTTTGTCTTGTACAGTTTTGAACAACACATTTTTCATTTTATTAAACCACAATTTATTATTTTGAGAATTATAACCATGCAGTTACTCATTAATATTTTGCCAGTGCTGTTGCACATAAACAAAACATCTCACTAAAGCAAATAAAACTATTCATTTGCCAACAGTAAAAATGCTTCATAGATCAGGAAATCATTTTGCATATTGTGTTATCCTATTTTGGCTTCACCTTAAACTCTCTGGTGGGAATCTGTTTTGCAGTGACCTCAGGAATGCTTAGCTTCCATTAAAAAAAAAAAAGCTTTGGTTGGTGATATAAACTCTAAACTCTCTTCTGGAATAGCCCTGGTTGTGAGGTCCCACAGAATGTGATGTTCTAGCCAATGCGTTCTCATTGTACACAGTTTCTAGAATTACGGGCGGTGCACCAGCCAGGTTTCAGCTATGAGTGGTATGCTGTTCCCTTTGGGCGTTAGCTGGAGAAAAACATTAGCTAGTCTGTATGTTTTGCAGTACTTGACGATGTTATGGTTGGAAATGGGAATTCAGGGTATTGTTTAGTGCTAGACACATTCCTTGCAAAAACACGTAGCTAGGAGCTGGATCAAGCATTCTTTCAGGACACACACTCCGAAAAAACTGGCAAACAAATTGTGGGTGTTGTCTGCAAAATCTGTCAGTCAAAGGTGTTGGCTCACAGATTTGCAGTTGACAGTTGTTTCATGTTACTCGGCATGTTTTTAAAGTCCAGTTTATATGTTGTTCTCAGGATGTGTTTAACCTAAATTCCATCTTAGATTGTGATATACACTCATTGGCCACTTTATTAGAGACAATTTGCTAGTCCCACATTGGATCCTCTTTCAGAACTCTCTTCATTCTTCAAGGTATTGATTCAACAAGGTGCTTGAAATATTCCTCAAAATTTGGTTCATATTGACATAATTGCATCATGCGGTTACTGCAGTTTTGTAAACATCTATTACTCCCAATCCTCATATTTGAGAGCTGTCGGATTGAGATGTAGTAAATCTGTAGGCCATTTGAGTATAGTTTGAGATGATTAGAGCTTTATGACGTGGTTTGTTTTCCTGCTAGAAGTAGCCATCATCACAAGATGAGCACACACTGGTCATTAAAGAGATAGACATGGTCAGCAAGAATGTTCGGGTAGACTGTGGCATTTAAATGATGCTCTGTTGGCACAAAGTGGCTCAAAGTGTGCCAAGAAAATATCCCCCACACCTCAAACCGCTGATACAAGGCAGATCAATCCAAGCTTTCATTTTGCTTATGCTGAATTCTGACTTTACCACCCAAATGGTGAAGCAGAAATCGAGACTCATCATAAACGCACAATATTTTGCTAATGTTCATTTTTCCAACTTTGATGAAATTGTAGCCAACCTATGAAATTGTAGCCATGACTTCACTGCCCCTCTGCTCCTCTGCTGCTGTAGGTTCAAGGTGTTGTTGTTTGTTTAAAGATGCTTTTTTGCATTTTTCCCTAAGCTCATGTCAATAGATGGTGGTTTCAATGGTTCAGTCAAATTGTATTAGTCTTACACTTGTTAAATTAAAATCATGAAATTTTATATCTTTGTTTCGTTAAAGGTGCAGTAGGTGATCTTTAAAAATGCTTGAATGAAAATGCATAATGGGATTGACAACGCACAGCCCTCCCTGCTGTCCAAAGCCACGCCTTCTATAGTCGTGAACGTGCACCAAATAGATGCTTCATTCGCGCGTCAAATTCATTTCACAATAGATGCAGATTCGCATCACTTCTGTCTGCCCTGTGGCTCTAGCCTCGCTGCGAAATGGCTAACATGAATTTTATAGAGAGAATAGCTGTGTTTATGTGCTTTAGGAAGGCTGAAAAACAGCAGCGATTCATTTGGAGCCGAGTCCACTAGATCCATTCTGAGGTTTACCCTGCTCTGTGAGTTCATCAACTCCTTCAGAAACTCTACCTGAATGATGGAAGCTGTCAGCAGTGCTTCAGA
This sequence comes from Danio aesculapii, assembly GCF_903798145.1. Taxonomy (NCBI): domain Eukaryota; kingdom Metazoa; phylum Chordata; class Actinopteri; order Cypriniformes; family Danionidae; genus Danio; species Danio aesculapii. The sequence goes on along the minus strand of NC_079459.1, from coordinate 22,065,496 downwards.
CTAAGCCGAGCCCAGTTTGATGAACAGTTGTCTGGTGTCAGCAAAAGATTTTTCCCTGGGACACCAATAACAGGCGCTACATCATACAACACAAGAGAAATCCCCTCATTGGTTAGCGTGGTGCGAAATGAATTTCAGATTGTCCAACTCGAGCGATTTACGCGATAGACGCGTTAGGTGTGTCAATCGCTCAAAACGCTCAACTCGTGCCGCTTTATTTGCTCGAATCGTATCATTTGCGTGCATTGGGTTGTCTATTCGTGTTTTTGCATTGACTCATGAAAATCAAGACGCTTCAATCGCCTCTGGAGTGAATGTAGCATTATAGCACTAAAAAAGTTAGAAAATGTTTTTATAATACTACAATTCCAAACATAAAGAACTTCTTGAAACATTTTTTATTATATTTAGCACATTTTCAGTTGTGTAGCAAGCAAAACTTGTCACAATGTGCAGTATTTCATGCATGCAATGATTGCTGGTCTCTGATAACGTGGTAACCAACATTACCTCTGTAAGGCAGATTTAATTATATCAAAATAATATATGACAAAACAGATTTGTTGGCTTTATTTTTTCAGTTTTTTGTATTTATAATTAAATGTATTATTATTATTGTCCACATAGTCTCTGAAAGCACCACAAACATTACATATGCTTAAGTAAACAGCACTGCTCATTCACTATGGTTTGGGGATTTTTAGCACTGGATCCTGTGTTTTATTAAATGTTTATTTTGACATTATTTTATAGTTTGCATTTTATTTTATTTTTATTTTTTTTAAATGCTTGTACGTTTTTTTTTTTTTTTCCTTAAGTGCATCTTTTTTTTGCAAGGCTTATTATGTTTATAATATATTATTATATGTATATACTTGTTTACATTACATTTTGTCATAATAACATACATTTTCATTTAACGTCACTTTGTCTGATGAGAAGCGGTTTTTATCGTTTTACCATTCGTGTCATTAAAAGTCCACTGTGGTAACGGCTCGGGTTGTGTTACTCAACCTAAATTTCCTTTCACATTCATCAAGAAAACCCCCACGATGTATGTTCCTTTATATAAAAGAGACCTGAGGCCCTCGCGGAAAAGTTTTGGATGACTTAAAGGGGAAGTCCAAATAACTGCTCTCTGCAGTAGGAGATTAGATAAGCAGTGTTTGGGTGGGATTTGTTTACAGAGAGCTCTCTGACTGGCCGGTGAGAAGGAGGGGCAAAAAAACCCAATGACCCACGTCTTCCCAGCATTCACCGAAGCCACTGTTAATGAAAGGCTTTAACGCCATTTCCCTCCTGGCACGCACGAGTGGATCATCTGCTGCAGCTACGTGTTCATCTTCGGCTCTCTCCAGGCTGTTGACTGCATGCCAGAGAGAGTTTGATGTCCTCCATTTTTTTGTGAGCAACACAAGACGTTAAAACCCAGGGGTTAGGCTGTGACGATCAGCTGGGGGAGGATTTGTGAAACTCCCACACCCTCGCACGCTGCCTGTTTGCGGTGAGAGACTGCTGACAGCGGTTTTGACACAGCTGATCTCCCTAATCTCGCGTCCCCTGACGCGTTTTGTCGTTTTTTCATACATGCCCCAGCTGAAATCCCATCCTGATCGTGGCTGTCTCTCTAGACTGCATGCTGTAAGCTTGCTTTCTGAACAGCTGCAGAGCTCTGTTGGCCTTCAGAGAGGTTATTGTGTGGTCAGGGCTCGCTGTCCCAGTAGCCGCTTTAGACTGTGGTCGCTGTAGGCTTTCCGGCTGCAGCCTGAACCAGTTAACTCGAACCCCCTCCTCACTATTTCCCATTTCACAGGAAATAACTGATGCCAGACAGGAGTTTAAATTTAGCATGGTTTAGCCTGGCTTACTAGTCCGTAGTCAGAAAATGGCCTTTTAGAATGTGTGCACCATTAGCACTGTTGGTAAATTCCACCTTTTCGTCTTTCTTTTGCTCTTTTAAAACCTGATCTGTGTGGAGTCGGGTTGCATGACAGAGAACAGTGGCGCGATTGATACACAACACCTTCTTTGGGGAGCACTTTCGGTAAAGTTGATGCAGTAATGGTGAATTCTCATTGTGCTGGACTTTTTTTTTTTTTTTTTTTTTAGTAGTAATTAAATTTTTTCATGATGAATGTAGGTTGATAATCTGATTTGTTTACCTCATTTTAGAGATTACATGCAGAGTTACTGTTTCTTCCCATACCAATATAATTCCGGTGAATTGTTAATGTGACATTATAAATTTTACGTAGTTTCTTTTACAGCATTGATGTTGTAATGTGATTAAAATGTAATCACTTAAACAGACTTCAGCATTCATTTACAGTTGAAGTCAGAATTATTAGCCCCTTTGAATTCTTTTTATATATTTTTTGTATATTTCCCAAAGGATGTTTAACAGAGCAAGGAATTTTTTACAGTATGTCTAATAATAAGTTTTCTTCTGGAGAAAGTCTTGTTTGTTTTATTTCAGCTAGAATAAAAGCAGTTTTTAATTAAAAAAAAAAACTTTTTAAAGTCAAAATTATTAGCCTCTTTAAGCTATATGTTTTTTTAGATTGTCCCATACAATTTATTAATTCGATGACAAATTCCGCGGTGTAAATTAACTTAGGTGTACCTTTTAAAAAAAAAAAATTTATGAAGGTTCTGTGAAATGAAAATAGGCTTTTTTAAAAAAAAATTTTTACATGTTATTATCAATGTTAGTTTTAAGAATATCTGCTATCTATGCTATAGACTAGCATGCTTCAATACAGTCACCAAATTCATATTTAGAAGGTATAAAGCTGATATAAACACCCAAAACTTTTTTTTAAAATGTTTTTTTTGTCACTTCCACCTAAATGGACCAATAGCTACATTTTCATCCACCTATTTTTATGCATATTTTAGATATGCACATAAAAACCGGTTGATGGAAAGCCAAGATGCGCATCAATTGAGCATAAACATGAGCATAACTAAGTAGGATAAACTTGCTCTTAAACTGCGACGGAAATACTTTTAGTTCACAAATTCCAGTGTGCGCTGATGTGTACAGTACTTCAATACTGATGACATTGACAAACAATATATTACTCTTTTAAAAACAAATATTACATCACATTTTGCTGAGTGAGTTTTTGTGATTCGGAAAACATCACTCTTGTTTCAGTGATATGACATAACTATATAGTAGCTATAACTATAACAAAAACAAACAATGAATAGGGATATTGTTTACTTTCATAACTTGAAGTACGGGAAAATTTTACAGTTCTAATTAAATTTTCTCAATGAGGTGACTCAAGGATTTTTTTTTCTTTTTGCAAAGTGAGGGCCATACTATAATACAATAACTATAATGCCAGCTTGCACTGTTAAAACAACAATTGCAGTATCTTAGTTGATATGATCAGTCAAAATTCTATGAAATGGACAAACGATAACAAACACTTATTGTACAAGTTCGTATGCGTCGACTTCTGTGGTTTCACAAGGTCACACTTACAGATGTTTGAAAGAATAAAGCATGTTTGGAAGAGGGCTTTATGCTCGGAAAAGACAACCCATCTTGTGTTATTCCTCTTGTTAGGAAAGAGAGAGATGTAGGGGTCAGAGTGAACTGTCTAGCCCGGCCCAGAACGCTCCCCCTTAGGTAGATATGGTTTAAGAGGTAAGATGTTGGGGTGGTGGAGGTATGCTAAAGTCGTGAGATGATGGAGGTAGGACGAGTTTATTTATGGGAGTTTGGTCTAATGCTGATTGGATAATAGAATGATTGTCAATGATGTATTAGAATGGTTGATACATCTGCACACACTCATCCTGAAATTTGTTTAAAAAAAAAAACATAACTTGTTGGCGCGATAGCCTAGTGGTTGGCGTGTCGACATGTGGTGCAGTGGAACGTCAGGGCGTCCCGAGTTCGAGTCCGGGCTTGAGGACATTTCCCCATTTTCTGTCTGACACCTAAAAATTGCATTTTAAAATACAGATTTATTTTAAAATATGAACACCGGCATTCAGAACAACAGCACTTTAAGCACCTGCAGCATTTCCAACAGCATAGAAAAACAGAATAAACTAAATAAAAGAACTGTATAAATGGTCCTGCCCAGCATATTTTTCACCTAAATGACAAGTTTATATTACAAAACGATAACACTGACTGAATCCTGTTTTAAGAACCAGCATATGCTGTTTGTCCAATCATGTTTTTTTTCCTTCAAATAAAAATAACAGGCTACTTCAAATCGATCGCATCACAGAAAAGAAAATATGCATTTAATCAACCGAAACCCCTCCTCTGCTTTTATTTTAATTTATTTTTGACTGACGTAACGCGCTTTTTCCGCTCGGAGTTGACTTTTCAACTGCGAGCACACAGCACACAATGGCAAAAACGCTAGTGGTTGTTAGTGAACCATTCAAAACATACCCCTCTCATGTAAAAAACGTGTTTGCTGTGATCGGCGCCTGATGCAGCCAAACTTTAAAAATATATACATAATCATATTTGTTAATCTTTTAGCTGATACCATTAATTTGTTAAAAATGCACCCTTTAGGTTAACTGTTATTATGAGCATCCCTAATTGCAGAATATGCAATGTCGATTTCAGTTTATACATCCCTTAGGAAATTTGACTGATATTATTGCTGTAATGTGATCCACAAGAAAATCTGCGCTTGAGCAGTGAATATTTGAGGCCATGCAAGACGTTTGGTGCAGGAACAGAGGAAATCGACGCGCAAACAAATAGATTCACACTTCATAACTGCGCTCACAACATTTGTCATTGAAATAACGCCATAGGAAGTCGGTTGATCTGTGTAAAAGGTCTGCCACCACAGCTGGAAAAAATCCTAGAGGAAACGGATAATATTTTATTAGAATTTAATATATATTTTAATCTCTTCTTCATATTAAATACTTATCTAATATGTGTCTATATAGATTTTTTTTTATTTATTTATTTTTTTGCATATAATTATTCACCCAACTGATGTGTTTGGCTTTATGGTGCCATTTTACTGTTATTTCTCTAAACAGTCACCAAATAACGAATGCTTGGTTTTTGACTAGTAGTTTTAATCTTAATTTTATTTTTCGTTTACTTAAATGACAAGGTACAGATCATAAATTCAGAATCTGATGTGTGCCAAATCTACATTCATTCCAAAAATAATCTCATGACCTGTAAAGTGATGGCTCCTTGTGTATTTGTCACATGGTCAGCCCTGTATCTTCTTTTGCTAAAATTAAAATGATTTTCCTAATCAAATTAGTCGTAGTAGGCATCTATCATCATTACCATGCTGTCAGAGACATCTGTATTTAATAAAATGACATGTCACCATCTCGACATTTGCTCAATAACTCATGTGACCTAATGTTTTTGCGCAGTAGCGGTGTGAAATTAGAAATGATGAGAATCACGTCACACTGTTTGTTAGTTTGTTTTTAGCCAACGCTTTTCCTGGCAGCTGTTCACAAATAAGCTTTGCACTGAAATAAGCACTATGAAATCTAATCTTACTCTGGGGGGAAAAAGGCTTGAGCATTTTGAAGTCTGGCCTGGACTCGGGCAAATAAGACACGGGGAGCAAAAGCAGGCTCGAAATAGTCTTAACAGTAACTCTCTTTGTTTGAGTTGGGAAGTTCAGACCTGACATGTTATGTCATCATTTTTTTTCTGACCCGATTTCTGTAACTTCCCCTGATTCTTCCACCTGAAATGTGACTTCCTGCTGACGGGATTTTTTTTAAAAAACCACATTGATATAAATGAGAAGACAAAGTTTAAATATGTCTTGGAGCTGAAGTTATGTGCACTGGCAGTATAATTTGGATGTAAAATTTAAGATGTTAGCATTTATGGTCTGTTGGCTGTCGCCCTTCATTGCCCCTTGCTATTTGGTTTAGCCGGAGCTTAACTTATATTAGGCTTTAGATTTAGTTGCCTTTCCCATCACTATGCTGGAGGTTTATTGGGGTTTAGTCCATAGGATCTTGTGCAGAACATAGAGGACTATTTTGTTCTGTCCTGTTGCCAGATATGCTCATGTTTGTATGGTCAGCTAAGCCATACTGTTACCAGAGTAGAAAATAGCCACTCGTGCCATGGTTTTAATAATGGCTGCGCTCAAAATGGAGTTCATTTAAACATGGGTAATTTGTTATTAGGGTATACTGAACTGGCAATGGCATTCTTCTTTGTTAATTAGTTTTATAGTTTGACACATTTAATGATGATGAATGAAAACTTAGCCCTCTGAGTCTTTTTGGGGCCCATGTTAAATTATGCTATTTTTTATGTATTACAATCATTTTATTATTTTTACTATTTAATAGTTAATATTAATATTGTGCTCTCAGAAATAATATTAATAATTATTATTTTTAATTCTTTTTTGTAGTAGTAGTAATTTTATTAAAATATGTAGTTGTTGTTGCTATTAGTTTTAAACATAATTGTACTTATTTTTTTACTTCATACTGAGCTTTTTTGAAATGTTGACACTTTCTTTATGAATATACATATTTAACTTTAATTCACACTATACTGTTACATTTTTCTACTTTTAATTATTTGATTTTTGCATGCCAATTATTTAAAGCAGCCCAGTCCACCGATAGATGCTCAGTCATATCTAGCATTGCACTGTGGGGACCTTCCCACATCTTTTTTTTCCCTTGGTGGTTACGTTGTTATAGTGCGTCATTGTTTGTGCAAATAATGGGTTATGCAGCTTAAAAAGACTCCCAGCATGTGGACTGCAGCACCTTTAACTATGAAGAGACTGGTTTGAAGTGGTCTAAAGCTGAGACAAAAAAACCACAGAGGTCTCACATTGCCAAGCCACCGGTGAATTATTCACAATGGCTTTTGTTACCACACAAGTAGAGAGCCGTTCGTTGGTAGTTACAGCCCCTTACTAGTGACTTGGTCTGATGTATTCTGGTATCAGTAGTCCTAGCAACAGTTAATGTTTTTACTTTGTGTCCTTTTAAAGAGGGCCATGAGCTGAAAATCTAAAATTTGCTTGATATTTGTACTTTAAAAGTTCCCTTTAAGTTTTAGAAAAATAAAATAAAATTGTTTAGTCTAAAAAAGACTTAACTTGGGCTGGGCAAAAAATATAACACTATCATGTTTAATATCATTAGATATAGATAATTATTGAACATTTTTTACCAAAACATTTAGTAATATTAGGATTTTTTTTGTTTAACCACGTTATTTTAGTTTTCCAACATTACTAAGGCAAATTGTTATAATAGTCAAAAACATAAATATTAAAACAAAATATCTGATCTCTTCATAATAAAATAAATGTAAGTGTTAAAAAGGCTCTTAAACTTGATAAATAAAATGTTACAAAGTGTGTGCAATGGTAAAGTGTAAATGTTGAACAATTAAAGCAAACTTTAAGGTGTGAATAATAATGATACAGTAAACCTCAAACTCTGTCAACAACACAAATTATGATAATCAAATCTGAGCTTTCAAGTAAAGGAACCAACCATCATTATTCAAATACATACTGCAACATTTCATTTCAAGTTGAATGACTATTTCCCCCTATGCTAAAAAAATCTTTCAGATGGGGAGCTAGTCGCTGGGATGCACAAGAAAAGAAACCAAAAAGCCACTCACACATCCTTACATCCTTTTTTATTTACAATCTCCTCACTGCTGCTATACGGCACTCATTTTCACATGTATTGTTATTCTGACCTGAAGTGATAAGCGCGTGCGTGTGGATTCCTTGACCAATTACAATGGACTTTGCGTTCGTGCTCTCCTTGTGTTTCTCACAACTAGGTGACCATTTACCATTTTCTCGCTGCGCTGCAGTGTTTGGGTGCGCTGTGTTTGTCTGAGCTAATTAGTCTGCCATTATTACTGAAATGTGTACATTCCATACAAAGTGTCATTTCCAATTGAAACGCACAACATCTGTGCATCACTCCCATATGCGCATCGTGCAAATCGTGTGCTTCAATTGGAAATGACTTGGCACTGCTTTCAAGATGCATGCTTAGCAGCCACATTTTAATAAAACTTAAGCGCTTCATACTAAAAATACATATTGAATCTTTTTTTTCTTTTTTTCGATAATGACAATGGTGTTCGGTTAATAAATATCGATACTGATTTTTATTGCCCAGCTCTATTGTAAACTGCAGTTGGATTTGGCTTTATTACATAGTATTATGGCTAAATCCACCTCTTCAAAAGATTTTTGCCTGTTATAATAACAAGAAGCTGATGCTGGAATACACCGAAACGGAGTCATTGCCTTTTTATCTTTTTAACTCAATGTTAGGAAACGATAAACCTTTTAAAAAAAAATTTTAATGAAATTGCTGACCATGTCCGTCACAACATTTTTGTTTAATTTTATTGAAGATTCGTTTACAATCAAGGCACAGTTTGACCTGGAGTTTTCAGTAAAATTGAAAGGAAGTCTGTTATGCCAAATATTTTTGATCCAACAGTAATACAAGTGTGAATAAGTTCACTAGGGATGTTCCGATCAGGATTTTTGCAGCCGATACGGAGTACCGATTCTTTGTCTTGGTGATCGGCTCATACAGAGCACTAATTCTAATGCTTCAAGCTTTATAATGCATTTAGCACATTTTCCCTCTAAGTATGATACGCAAGTGGAGATCTCACCTTGCCTAAGAGAATAAATGAAGGATGCTGCATATTATACCTTAAACACATCTCTTTTAACCGTTTAATGTGGACATGTCATGGCCAGAAGCAGCTTTACAGAAAATAATATACACAGATATAAAAATTAAGAAAAATGACAAACAATGCAGTTTGGAAACATTCCAAAGGATGAAAGAAGAATTCAACATGTCAATCAAGAAAAAGTTGCATAAGAAGTTTAAAACGCACACCTATAAATCCATTACTTTACTGAAAGGAAATAGGCCTATAAACTAGTGTTTATTGCATTAATTATGTTACAGGAAGTTATATTATTAACTAATTCAAACCCCTGCGATCAGTTCATGAGATTGGCCAGATTGGAGAGTACCGATCGAGTCATTAAATGTGATTATCGGCCGATACCGATCTTCGGCCAATCGATCGGAGAGTCCCTAAAGTTCACTATTGCTTAGTCTTTTATTACAGACTGTTTGATTTGTATAGAGTATGTCAGCATTTTCAACCAAAAATCACAGCATTTTTCATCTATGAGAGATGTAGGCTTTCAACCGAACATGCAGAAGTTTACATTAAGACACCTCTCTAAATATGCGAAACTGTGAGCCAATCATACCATACAGTCCGCTACACATTCATAAATTCCGATCAGTTTCCAATCACAAGGCTCAATATACATTCAGTAAATAGCCTAATGTTTATGTAAAAGTCTCGATTATATTAAAAGTGGACCTCAGAGGACAGTACAGAAAAGAAAAAAATGCAGTTCACGACCCCTTTAACATTACATGCTTCATGTGTAATAAAGTGGCAAAACAAAAGAGCGTCCGTGCATGAGGAGTGAGCTCTCTAGTTGATTATTAATGGGGAGCAGGGTTAATTGTGTGCCATCAGACTCCTCCTCTGTCATCACCCAGTTTTAGTGTTAAGATCCGTCCTCATCTGTCGCTAGGCAGCCAGCATTTTCCCTCCGGTTGTCACGGTAGCAGATGTGTATGGGCCCGTTGACGTCAAAGCCCAGATCCAACAGCAGACTCTGGCTGTATCAGAACAGGAGCGCCACGTCATCAGACTGAAGATCATATCAGTATGGACGCAAAACATGACTCCAAGTGAGCATGAGTTTGTTTACGCAGGTGTACTGGGTCAGTATATCATGTGTGATGTTGCATTTAACACGGCATATCCTATTGGTGATATTTAGGTCTCTGTTTGATATGTTTTTTTTTTTCTTCAGGTCAGTGGGGGTAAACCATGCATGTATTCTCGCAAAAAAATTCTCAACACATCTGCCAAAGCCACACTTACAATTAGCAATGTAAGTCAGTTGACCTGAAGTGCCCAAAAGCAGAAAACAGGGATAAGATAGTGTTTGCTTCATAGGCAAGGCAAGTTTATTCAAATAGCACGTTTCATACACATTGGTAAATCAAAGTGCTTTGCGTAAACAGGAATAAAAGAAACGAGCATAAGAAAATAACAACAGAGAATAAAAAATTATTAAAATGTATCAAAAAGATGTTTTAAAGCAATGTAAAAGAAAAGACATAGTGTGATCTGTCGGACTTAGCACAGTGCTCATTCAGTACAGTCACAGCTAAACAGATGTGTTTAAAGTTTATTTGAATGTGCCTAATGTTGGAGCACATCTGATTATTTCCGGAAGCTGATTCCAGCAGCGGGGGGCATAGTAGCTGAAAACGGATTCACCCTGCTTTGACTGATCGAATAAATAATAGTAGTAGTACCTTAGGATGTCAGCATGTTAAATATATTAAATTATAATGACAGCCTATTTTGGTATCTTTTTAGGGAGCCTTATTGCTTGCAAATCAATCATATTAAAGACTTAAGAACTTAAGTTGCTATTTATTTTTTCATAAAAATAAAACTATGCTAACAAGCAATTAACATATAAATCCACAATTGTGACTTTCATCAGCTGGCAGCTCTGCAAATCTGACATGGTCGCCCACTGAAGCTAAGTAGGGCTCCACACGGTCACTACCTAGATGGGAGACCACCTGGGAAAGCTAGGTTGCTGCCGGAAGTGGTGTTAGTAAGACCAGTAGGGGGTGCTCAACCTGCAGTCTGTTTAGGTCCTAACGCTCCAATATATTGATGGGGACTCTATACTGCTCAGTGAGCGCTGTCTTTCAAATGAAACGTTAAACCGAGGTCCTGACTCTGGTCATTAAAAATCCCAGGATGTCCTTTGAAAAAGAGTTTAACCCTGGCATCCTGCCCAAATTTGCCCACTGGCCTCCG